>NC_136997.1:14570486-14761579 GCF_032717465.1 Coenobita brevimanus
CCTTTGTGTGTGTATCCTGACCATATAATATGTGAATTTTGAGACTGATTTTAGTTATTGTGTAGTAGAAGACAGAAGTTAAAGATGAATGCAGGGTCTTGACTGTAATTCATTTTTTTCAAGGGAAAGTTTAAGCTGAAACACTGTAGGCCTATGTATTACACAGGAGCGTATATTTACTAGCTAAGTTCTCGTTGGACCCCTCCTCTCTTCCTCTCTCTACAACCTTTCCGTTCTTTAGCTAGCCTCTTTCAGACTCTCTAACTCTTCCTTTCCTGTCTAAGAAGGCTTTGTGTCACGTGTACAACCCATAGGTCTGGGTTCTAGAAGTTTGTGTGTGTCTGTGTGTATGTAGCGCTTCCGGTGCCCTCTGGCATTTCTTTGGTTAACTCCTGCTGACATATTTCCTTTCCCACTGAAATCGCAAACACATTTCCTTTCCCACCTAGCTTGACTACCTTTAAGACTACACATTTGTGTTCCTGTCTATTATGATTTGTATTATTATAATATGGAGTCCTGACATTTGAACAGTGTTTTGGTTTTCACTGCCCCCTGCATATAGGCAAATACTGTTCTAATATCAAATATATATCCCGTTGCGAGCTTACAATACCCGTTACTAAAAGACTCACTCCGCACGCCACCCCCATTCCCATGCCAAAAGGACCAACGTTATTGAAGGAAATGACCTTCCACACCCCTAGCCCATTGCAAATAGCCTACACTGACCTATTTCGAACACCGGCTATAATCACTATTGTGAACAATAAATAAATAAATAAATAATGGATTTGGGCAGGTAACGTCATTCGCATTCCATGCAACAGATGGACACCCAAGGTGGTGCACCAGAAAAAGAAAAGAGGTAATGGTAGAGAAGAAGCTATAAAGGTGGAAATCGGAGATTTGCTTGCCTGGATGGAGCAATCTAGCAGCCAATAGGCCAGTGGAAAAGAGATAGGATAGGCCTTTGCTGTGATCCGGACTGTCTAATACGGTTTATGGTGTTGATGATGTTTTGCATTTAGAAAAAAAAAAAAAAAGGTAACGGATATATCGATTCAACACCAATATTAGTTTACCATAAAGGCAACGTATGAAGCTAGTTTTCTATTTTTTCCTACGATGGAAAGGTCGCTCTCTTTGATTAACATGTGACTAACTCTTACAAATAAAAGGGCACACAGTTAATTTTATATAAAACTGGGGTCTTTTTAACACTCTGGCAGAGAAAACAATCTATTTAATGAAAGAAAATAATTCGGGAATCGAATGCTAATCACCCAAAAGAATATGTTGTTGGCCAAGTCCAAGATTTTAGCCAAATATTGTTACCCTGAAGGTTTAATGTTGATAGCTCAAACCGTTCATGAGAAATAATGGTGCTAAAGGCGAGCGATAAAAACTAGTTGATCTTTGGCAGCCATTTTGGTAACCTTGACGTTGACCCCGAGTGTCCATTTTCGAACTCGGCCAAGATTTTGACCATGTCTTGATATCCTAAGAGTTTCATGTTGATAAGCTGTTCATGACAAAAATAATGCTTCCAAGCGATTGGGTGTGCTAAGCCGACTCCGTTCCTTCTTTGCCCCTGCACAATTGTTGACTCTATACAGGGGTTTTATCCGCCCCTGTGTGGAGTACAACTCTCATGTGTGGGGAGGCTCCCCACATACAGCTCTTCTCAATAGGGTGGAGTCAAAGGCTTTTCATCTCATTAACTCTCCCCCTCTTACTGACTCCCTTCAACCTCTGTCTCTTTGCCGCAATGTTGCATCTTTATCTCTTTTCTATCGCTACTTCAATGGTCACTGTTCCTCTGAACTGTCTGCATGCATTCCTCCACTTCTATGATGGGCGCGTAGCACCCGTCTAGGAGCAAACTCTCACCTCTTTTCTGTCGAAATCTCTAATGCAAGAGTTAACCGTTACACCCAGTCCTTCATTTATGCAACAGGTCAACTCTGGAACTGTCTCCCTGTATCAGCAGCATAGGAATCTCGCCACTGTAATCGTTTCGGCTATGGAATTCCTAAACTAGTCACTTATATATCAGCTTGGATCCCCACAGCTGATCACCAGATTATTATATATCAGCTGAGTCGTGACCTCACAATTCCAAGCAAGATTAAAACGTTGCTCCTGGTTAAGTCACCTCCGGCTGACACACTCCACCAAAACTCTTCTCACACACTGGAGATGGTGGGGATCGGTGTAGAATCCTGTTGAAGGAATGTAGAGGTAGCGTATGCAAGGTGAACTGAAACTGAGCAGATTAACTCTCTATTTATTGGCCACAGAAAGATACAACTGCGACACAGAGAGAGCTCAGAGTTATACGTCCCTCTCGTTCTAGTGATACATGCTTTCTGCCCTACCCGGCCGCCATCCCCCATGGGTGTGGCGCCGAGCCAGCTAAATCAGAGGTGCTAAACCTCCACAGACAACTGGGATTTATACATGAATAGAAGCATCATAATTATACCATGTTCATTATACACCTCAATAAAATAGTATTGATTACATTAAGGTATACCAACAAGGTAAATATTTCCCCCAAGACTTAAACATATATACAATTCATATTTCTCTGTCGCCTTCCCTTTACTCTAGGTTTTTGATTGAAAACAGATGTCTGATTGCACATCCCATCCCAAGCCACACTTTACAGTGAAATGGCGTTTGTTTGTTTATCATTCATACTACGTTGCACATTGTTAATTATGAATAAACAACTTTATATGCAATATGCAACAATAGTGTGAAACTACAACTAGTCATGGGAAACAATATTGGCACCAGAACATCGCTCGGCCACACCTTTCGACGTCCCCGTCGACATTGTTGTCCTAACTACTGTGTAGCCTAACCAATGTGTAGGGTAGCTAACTGTTTAGCCATGTGCACTTGCAAACCGCGAGTACGGATCCGTGGTTTTAGTGGGTTTCTCATCGGCTTAGTAGATAGTAGCCCCAAACACAAACACAGGACAAGACCACAACAAGTAGAAGACCAACGCCAGGACCAGTTAGGAAGGAGAAAGGTATGAAGGGAGATAGGACAGTACATATGGTTCTAAATCAGTCTTGTTCAGGTGAGTGAGGAACTGTATCTCTTTCAGCACATGAGACAGCCTGTTTACATTCAAGGTAGAAACATTGAAAGAAGGTAAAAAGGGTCGTAACTGGGACGAGAAGTTCACCGACAAGATTAGATGGTGCTTGTTAGGTAGAACTGCTATCACTTTACTATGTAACTCACAATAATCAGGTGCAACATAGTAGCCCTTTACCTTAAGGAACTGATTTTGTGAGGCACATGTGAGTGCTACGTCCTCAGTCTCAGGAAAGAAGTGTTGTTTCGCATGTACATAAGCATGGAAAACTGACTTCAATTGAATGGGTTGGAAGGTGCAATGTTGCAGTGCAGAGGAAGTGTTTGTGTCCAACAAGGTCATCTTACATTTTTCTACCCTTGACGGAGTGAAGACAAAACGGAGAGCAGGACATATGTGGAGATTAAGAAAATACTTCTCAAAATTCATCCACAGTCGTTTCGGCTATATACCTTTTGTCATCCGACATAACTAGCACCTCTGGTCCCTCATTCAGAATAACAAGTGTATTGTTAGTGGTAGCAAAAGGGAAAGGAATGAACTGCCATGCATGATATGTTATAGCATTCGTCATAGGCGCCAATATCAGGATGCCATCACAGGTCAACTGGGCCTCTATCGATGGGTAATAATATACCAGTTGACTCATACCAAAAGGTGGCGTATATCCATGCTTCACCATAGCTACATCAAGAGCATTGATTAAAATGTGAGTAAGAAGCAATAAAGCATTAACCCTATTCAAACTTGCATCGATTAAGCCGTCCACCATATTGGCTGCATGCGACTCCAAAGCAGTGGTTGACTCGTCGAGAGCATGTAAATACTCAGTGATTAACACTAAGTTAGCCAGGGTTAGTAAGATGGTTTGGATGTTGTTCACAAGTCCTACGAGATGGTTGATAGTCTTAATTATATCGTTAGCTTTGTTAGTGAATTCAACTAACTGTTCATACATGTGTACGATTAGCCTGTTATTCGCCTTTGCTGCCAATGTCAAATCATGCATCTGTCTACCCAATTGCACTACGTCCTTGTCTAGCACTGTACCACAAGGCTTTTGAGACAGGATACTTAGGAGGTCCACAAGTCCTCTCTTAGCACATGCATGGACATGCTTGGAAAGATCAGAATCTGCATTAGGTAAACCGACATGCAATTTAGTGAGCCTGTCTGTGAGCCTAACTACATGTCCAGTGTGAAGCTCAGTTATACGATGCAAAGTTTGTACCAAAGCTTCATTATTTGAGGTCGTCAACTGTGGGTTCCGGTTGAAAAACTTACCGACTTTCGACAGTTGTTGTCTGAGGTGAAACAGTCCCTTAGAGATCTCTTGTATCTGGAGCTTAGAGATATCCTTCCAAATGGGCTCTTCAGTGCTCCTGGCATCAATGCAGTCGTGTCCGTGTCCGACGTCGTTCCATAGGTCCACTCCAAGCAACGCGAGAGGAGTACAAGCCACATATTTGTAAGAGAAGATACTCCCTTAATCGTTCTTACTGTGGGGTCGTAGCTTGCTGCGATAATCTTGGTTAGAGCCAGGTACGGACGACAACATAGACTGAGACGAAGACAGAGGGGACAACACATCAAACGATTGGCTAGTTTGGCTTAGCTCTTGACTTACTGGTTTGATCTTGTCAGCATGTACTGCCTCCTGAGTTCCATCAGCATCATTCTGTAATTGATAAGTATGTCCACGCACGTGTTCCACAATGGTATATGGTCCGCAGAACTTAGGTCTGAACTTGGAAGTTCTCTCAGGGTTATTGATCATAACCTTCTGGCCTATCTCTGTCTTATATTGACTACCTTTATGTTGTTTCACCATCATCTCCGCTCTTGAGGCTTTTAATCTTTTTCGTACTTCACTATGTATGCATTGAAACTTTGCAAGCTGTATTTTTGGCGTAATTCTCTTGATTATACACTGGGGTAAGAGGTTCAGCTAGCAAATCGTAGGGTAACACCTTCTCTTCTCCATAAAGGATATAATGAGGAGATTTCCCCATTGACAAATTTTCTGAGTTGATGGTCGTCGCTACATGTGGCAACCAGTCTTGCCAGTCAGGTTGAACCGAAATTGCTGGTCTCAAGACTTCCAGTATCTTCCTGTTTGTCCTTTCCACCAGGCCATTGCTCTTGGGACTGTAAGGCGTAATAAAGACTTGCCTTACTCCATAAGTACGACAGATTTCCTCTAACACTTGGTTACGAAATTCACTGCTATTATCGCTGAGCAATACCTTAGGTGCTGAGTAGGGAGAAATCACTGAGGTTACAAAAGCGTGCACCACCTCCTCTGCAGTTTTCGTCTGTAAAGGTGCTAAACCAGTGAATCGCGAAAAATGGTCCACTGCCACCAATACATAGCTTGAGCCTTGATGACTCCTCGGCAACACTAAGAGATCAATGGAGACTGTATCCCACGGTTTTTCCGGTAGGGAAATATTCCAAATGGGAGTCGGAGGTCCCGTCGTTCCTCGCATTTCCGCGTACCTGACACATTAACTAACGTGGGCTTCTATGTCCTTCCTCGTGGTCGGCCAATAGTATATCTTTCTTGCCTCCCTGTATGCATCTGTCGCGTCCAGGATGACCCACTTGAGGTACGTTATGAACCAACTGTAACACGGCTTGCTGTAGTGTAGCAGGAACAACCAACTGATACACAGTATCCTTCACAGGGGGCTGTTTATATAAAGGCCCTGTTGAAGATGGAAGTGAGTCATCGGTACGGCAAGTTCAGGTAGACATGACTCGTCGCCAGACTCCAAGATGACTCGAGACCACATCGTATCCTTACGTTGTTCTGCCTTTACCGGTCTGGGGAATACCCAGAAAGAGGGAATCTTCAGAATGGCAGCAGCAATATTTCTACTCAGCGTGTCGGCAACAACATTTTGTCGGCCTGGTAAATATGACCTCTGGATCAAACTCCATTACCTCGCTGAACCAACGCGTAACCTTACCGTGCAAGTTCTTCCCTTAAACAAGTCGTGTATGGGTGCATAATCCGTTAAAAACAATTATCCAGTATCCTGAAAATGATATCACGGAAATGTCCTACCGTCCATACGACTGCTAATGTCTCCACATGCGTTACCACGTAATGCTTGTCTGGGGATCTTAGTGCCTTACTGGCATATGCAGTAGCGTGCGTTTTGCCTTCCTCATCCTTTTGCTGTAACACCGCTCCCAGTCCCAAACCTGAGGCATCCATGCACAGGAAGAAAGGTTGAGTATAATTGGGAAACGCTAACACGGGAGTTTCTGTCATGGCTCTCTTCAGGTAGGTGAAGCTTTTCTCTTTCTGATGGTCCCCATTGCCATGCAGCATCCTTCTTAAGTAGCGTCGTCAATGGTGATGTAATAGCAGGATAATTGTTGACAAAGCTCCTGTAATAACCAGTGAGCCCTAGGAATGAGCGAACATCGTCCTTGGACTTGGGTGTAGGGAAATTTACCATGGCTGCAACCTTATCCGGCAGAGCCCCGATGCCATCGCCATCAACTAAGTGCCCTAGAAATAAATCGCACTTCGATAGCTTGATTTTCAGACCCACGGATCTTAAGGTTTCCATCACTCGTTATAACTTACAAAAATGAGTTTCCATGTTTTGGCTTACTATTATTAAGTCATCTAGATACGTTAGGACGTCCCGCCTAATTGTGTCACCAAACAACTGATTTATCATCCTCTGAAATGTCAAAGGAGAATTACTCAGTCCAAAAGGCATCCAGAGAAATTCAAAGTGCCCACGGTGAGTGGTAAAGGCAGTATGGGATGCGACTCTTTGGTCAGCTCCACCTGCCAATACCCTGACGCTAGATCCAGGCAGGTGAACACTTACCCAAGGACTAGCCAGTCTTTGAGATGCAGAATCTGGTAACGATTCGGTGGTTACCTTGTTCACTTGCCGAAAATCTACAACATGTCTCACACCACCGTCCTTTTTAGGTACTAGAAAGAGTGGTGCTCCAACATGAGGAAGAAGGCTTAATGACTTCATCGTGAACCATCTTTTCAACTTCCTCTTCCGCTGCTTTCCTTTGGCTGTGTGGTAGGTGGTATGCAGGTTGTTACATAGCCTATGATTTCATCATCCTTTGTGTAATTTTAACGCACAGTATGCTGCATGTTTGATCACGAGCGTGTTCTGCCTCAGTCCCCCCCTTCTACCGTTATAGTAGAGTAAGTCGTCCTTTCTGTTGTTCAGTGCGGGATTGTCAACTCTTTGTCCCCATGGCTTCATTTGCGCATCCTTCTTACAAGTTGTATCAAGCTCTGCTGGCCCCTATATAATGAGCTCAGTCTCTGCATCATTGCCACTTAGATCTGCTCCTCATTTTGTTCACATCTCTGTCCTCCCCTGTACAGTTATTATTGGGTGCTCAGGAAGTCTCCAACCATCTAGCAGCTGTGTAATTTGAGTATAAGTGTTGTTGCATTTTGTTCTTGTACTGTATAGCATAAATTTAATTTGTAGGCCTAGTGAAGTTTCTGTAATTTGTGTAAAGGTTCTTTATGTCAGTCATCATTAATAATATTTTGTATCTGTAATAATTTATCTTGCATTTACTGAGCATTACCCAGTGTATTTTCATTTTAACAGGGCTGACTTAGATAAATTTACTCATGCTAATTTCGTGTTAATAGAGGCTATTGCAGTTAACCATATATTTAACCTGTTTTTTGCCATTACATTATTCTTATGAGTCCTGAATGTTTTGTTGTTAGTTTGAGCATTAAACTTTAACTTGTAATTTTACCTAACTCTTTTGTTTTGAACATGGAACTTTACGGGACAGTAGTGATTTTTAGTATTCTCACTTAAAGTGTACATTATCTTTCTCTGTTCCGTAACATAAATTTGGCCACCTCTTATCAGGATATTCAGGATATTATCATAAGGATATTGCTTGATATTTTGTGACTGTTACTTATTCATGATGTCTACTATTACTACACTTGATGAAGCCAAAGATTTTTTGTCAAATGTGCAAACAGTGTGTGATGTAGAAAACAGAACAAAGAATGAACTTAAGCTTGTTGCTCAACAATTGGGAATTGCTGTTCGCTCTCATCATTCTAAAGATCAAATTGTTGACATGATTAATGAAAGCTTGTTTAATGTAACTCCTCCAAATGAGCAAACGCAGATTGAATTAGCTAAGTTACAGCTAGCCCTGCAGGAGGCAAAAGCTAAGGAGGCTGAATTTCAGGCAAATGCTCGTATTCAGTTGGCTGAATTTCAGGCAAATGCTAAGGAGGCGGAGTCTCAGGCTCGTATTCAGGAGGCACAGATACAGGCACAAATTGAACTTGCCAGGATTCAGGCAGACCATGAGTATCACATGAAACAAGGTGGAACTGGATCATCTAGCTCTGATGATTTTGATGTGGCTAAAAATGTTAAACTTGTCCCTCCTTTTAATGAATCTGATTTAACAAAGTATTTTCAGTTGTTTGAGAGGGTAGCTACAGGTTTTAATTGGCCCAAAAAGTATTGGCCAGTACTCCTTCAAACTGTTCTCACCGGTAAAGCTCAAGTAACTTATGCATCTTTGCCTCAGGATCAATGTGATAATTATGATGTAGTTAAGAGATTGATTCTTAAGGCCTATGAGCTTGTTCCTGAAGCCTATAGAGTAAAATTTAGGACAACTTACAAGCAAGATAAGCAATCCCATGTTGAGTATGCAAAAATCAAAGAAGATCTGTTAGAGCAGTGGTTACATTCTAAGAATGTGGATTCTGATTTTGACAAATTTAAGCATATGATTTTGCTGGAGGACTTCAAGAGGTGTATTTATAAAGATGTAAGCCTATATCTTGATGAGAAAAGAATAGATAATTTGTCTGATGCTGCAGTTTAAGCTGATGAATATGTTCTCACTCACAAGAGATATTCTAGAGAAAAAAGGAAAGCTGAGAGTAAGTACGTTGCCTCTACTCAAAGTACAGGTAACAGGAAAGAGAATAAATGATGTTTCTCAGGAAGTAAATACCAGCTTCACCTCTAGATTTCAGAAACGTAAATGTACTTATTGTAGTAAGCTTGGTCATACTACGGAGAAATGTTTTAGGAGACAGCGTGATGTGAACAAAAAGGAGTCTTTAAATATTCAGTCAATTGGTCTAGTGTCCACTCTTGAGAGTTCCCAGAATTCTTTAACTGAGTTAATTGAACCTGCTTTGAGGGGTAACTTAAATTCTCATGATGGAGCTCCTCTTTTGAGCAGTAACGTGGGTGACACTCTCAAGAGTTCATGTGCTAATTTCCTGTCTGATGGTTTTGTCAGTCCTCTGGACAGTAATGACAGGAAATCAGTTAAAATATATCGTGATACAGGTGCTTGCCAATCCCTTATGCTGACCAGTGTTCTAGGCTCTAATGTTAATTCCTCTGATGAAACTGTAATCTTACAAGGTGTAGGGAATAATTACTTCTCTGTCCCTCTGTGCAGAGTGAATTTAGAGTCTGGTTTTGTTAATGGTTCCGTTATGGTTGGGTTGGTTGAGACACTCCCAGTGTCAGGTGTAACTTTCTTACTTGGAAATGATATTGGTGGAAGTCAAGTGTGTCCAGCTCCTCAGTTGTCTAGTGAGCCAGTGGCTGCGACCCAGGATTGTGATGTTCCTGATGTGTTACCTGCATGTGCTGTCACTAGGGCTAAGTCTAAAGTTACTGGTGATTTAGAGGATAATGATGATGATGATGTTATCCAAGCTGACACTTTTCTTGGTAATTTGGACCACTCACCAGATGAGGCAGTACCCCGTAGTGTTGATAATTTGTCTCGTCAAGAGTTGGTTGAGTTGCAGGTTGCTGACCCTGAGTTGAAAGGTCTAGCTAACTCTGCTTGCAGCGAGGAAGAGTCAGCCGGTGCTTCTACTTGTTGTTATATAAAGTCAGGAGTGCTTATGAGGAAGTGGAGACCCCCAACAGCATCAGCCGACTGTGAATGGGAGGTTGTACATCAAGTTGTCATCCCTCGTGTTTGTAGGCAGGACATCATTAGAGTGGCTCATGATTCTAGTTTGGCAGGACACCTTGGAGTGAGGAAGACTGTGGCACGCATTTTGAAACACTTCTACTGGCCAGGTATCTTCAGGGATGTTTCCTGGTATTGTAAGTCTTGTCACACCTGTCAAGTTGTGGGAAGTGTAATCAGACCGAAAAGGTTGCACCTCTAGTTCCCATTCCTCCTTTTGAGGCGCCTTTCACCCGTGTGTTGGTGGATATTGTGGGCCCTCTTCCTAAGACTTCTTCAGGATTTTCTTATGTGTTGACCCTGATTGATATGGCTACTCGTTATCCTGAAGCCATTCCACTTAGAAATATCTCAGCAAAGAACGTGGTTAAGGAAATGCTAGGGTTCTTCACAAAGTTTGGTCTGCCCAAGGAGGTACAGTCAGACCGGGGAAGTAATTTCATGTCAAATGTTTTCAAGCAGTCTCTGAAAGAGTTGGGCATCACCCAGATCACGTCTTCAGCTTACCATCCCCAGACCCAAGGAGCGTTGGAGAGATATCATCAAACACTCAAATCGATGCTCAAGAAATATTGTTTGGAATATCAAAAAGACTGGGATAAAGGTCTTCCATTCGTCGTATTTGCCGCAAGAGAATCTCCAAATGAATCACTAGGCTTCTCACCTTTTGAACTACTGTTTGGCCATGAAGTAAGAGGACCCCTTAAGTTACTCAAGGAATGCTGGCTGTCGGAGGAAGATGACGTCAACCTGCTGGAGTATGTGATGAAGTTCAAAGAACGGCTGTCCACTGCTTTACAACTGGCGAGAGAGAATTTAGGAGCTGCTCAGGAGAAGATGAAGACTTGGTATGATAAGAAGTCCAGGTTACGCCACTTTCAGCCAGGAGATCAGGTTTTGATTATGCTACCAGTTCATGGGCAACCTCTTCAAGCCAAGTTTTGTGGTCCTTATTTCGTGGAGAAGAAACTCAGTGATGTCAACTATGTCATCGCCACACCAGATCGTAGAACGAACAAGCAACTATGTCACATCAACATGCTAAAGTTATATCACAGGCGGGACGAAAATAATCCAGTCTGCACTGTAGCTGTTCCACCCGAGTCTGCAAGTGAAGCTCCCCCATGCAGTATGAGCCTGAGTGATAGTTTGGGGAAGAATCCTGATATCATGAATGATCTCCAGACTAAGCTTTCTCATCTACCTCCCGAGGAAAGGCAGGAGTTTTCGGCATTGCTGCAGGAGTACCCGCAAGTGTTCCGTGCCACTCCAGGAAGAACCACTGTGTTGATGCATGATGTCAATATTGGAGACGCAAAGCCAATTAAACTGCCTCCTTACCGTGTGAACCCAGTGAAAGTTCCTCTCATCCAGAAGGAGCTTGGCTACCTGTTGGACCACAAGATGATTGAGCCCTGTCAGAGCGAGTGGAGTTCTCCTGTCACTCTAGTCCCTAAGCCAGGTGGGTCACAGCGGCTTTGCATCGACTACAGACGTGTTAATCAGATAACCAAAACAGACACTTACCCTCTCCCTCGCGTGGAAGATTGCATAGACAAGATCGGAAAGGCTAGGTACATAAGTAAGTTTGATTTGTTAAAGGGATACTGGCAAGTACCTATGACTGAACGTGCTAGGGAGATCTCATGTTTTGTAACACTAGGAAAGACTTTTGCATGTTCTGTAATGCCATATGGTATGAAGAATGCACCAGCCACTTTTCAGAAGCTCATGAATGTTGTAACAGAGGGTTTGGCAGGGTGTGTTGTTTATATTGATGATGTATTAATCTTCAGTGACAACTGGAAAGATCACCTATGCCATGTCAGTAAATTTCTTGAGCGTTTAGTTCAGGCTAATCTTGTAGCTAATTTATCAAAGTGTGAGTTTGGTCAAGCTAAAGTTCAGTACTTTGGGTATGTAATTGGTGATGGACATGTTGCACCACCAGGAGCTAAGGTTCAGGTTATAAGTGATCTTCCCAGACCTAAAAGTAGGAAGGAGCTACAAAGATTTTTGGGAATGGTAGGTTATTACAGGAGATTTGTTCTTAACTTTTCTATTCTTGTATCACCACTTACAGACCTACTGAAAAAGGGAGTTGAATTTGTATGGACCGATAACTGTGAATCCTCTTTCAACAAACTTAAAGCTATCCTATTAAGTCAGCCAGTGCTCGCTACTCCAAATTTTTCTAAGCCTTTTAAGATGGCTGTTGATGCAAGTGATACAGGAGCTGGGGCTGTTTTGCTGCAAGAGGATGATCAGGGTATTGAACACCCTGTATCTTATTACAGTAAGAAGTTCACTCCACCTCAAAAGAACTACTCAACTATTGAGAAAGAGCTTTTGGCCTTGATTTTGGGTTTACAGCATTTTTCATTTTATTTGTGTTCTGGTTTTGACCCCATAGTCATTTATACCGATCATAACCCACTGAAATTCCTTAGTAAGTTTAAAGATAAAAATCAGAGATTGATAAGATGGAGTCTACTTCTTCAGGAGTGTTCATTAGACATACAACATGTCAAGGGGAAAGAAAATGTTATTGCAGATTGCTTATCTAGACTTTAGACAGATTGTTTTAGAGTAATAAGAAATTTCCTTTGTGAATTTCTTTTTCTTTGTGGGGAGGTATTACATAGCCTATAATTTCATCATCCTTTGTGTAATTTTAACGCACAGTATGCTGCATGTTTGATCACGAGCATGTTCTGCCTCAGTCCCCCCCCTTCTACCGTTATAGTAGAGTAAGTCGTCCTTTCTGTTGTTCAGTGCGGGATTGTCAACTCTTTGTCCCCATGGCTTCATTTGCGCGTCCTTCTTACAAGTTGTATCAAGCTCTGCTGGCCCCTGTATAATGAGCTCAGTCTCTGCATCATTGCCACTTAGATCTGCTCCTCATTTTGTTCACATCTCTGTCCTCCCCTGTACAGTTATTATTGAGTGCTCAGGAAGTCTCCAACCATCTAGCAGCTGTGTAATTTGAGTATAAGTGTTGTTGCATTTTGTTCTTGTACTGTATAGCATAAGTTTAATTTGTAGGCCTAGTGAAGTTTCTGTAATTTGTGTAAAGGTTCTTTATGTCAGTCATCATTAATAATACTTTGTATCTGTAATAATTTATCTTGCATTTACTGAGCATTACCCAGTGTATTTTCATTTTAACAGGGCTGACTTAGATAAATTTATTCATGCTAATTTCGTGTTAATAGAGGCTATTGCAGTTAACCATATATTTAACCTGTTTTTTGCCATTACATTATCCTTATGAGTCCTGAATGTTTTGTTGTTAGTTTGAGCATTAAACTTTAACTTGTAATTTTACCCAACTCTTTTGTTTTGAACATGGAACTTTACGGGACAGTAGTGATTTTTAGTATTCTCACTTAAAGTATACATTATCTTTCTCTTTTCCGTAACAAGGTACATAAATCGGATTTATACCAGGGCACAACCCAATGATGCTTCACCTAGTCCGTCCTACCCAGCGGTTCTCCTGGAAGTGCCACTACGTCGGAGAATTCTTTAAGAAATGTTAGTAACTGAGTTTTATGAGCAATGTTATCTGTTACCTTCACGTATTGTTCTAGCAGCTTTTCTCTCCAAAAACGTGTAGGTTCCGACTGAGTCGTTGTTTGCAATGTGACTACGAGAGAGATCACTGTTACGTCGTTGACTTCCTTTACAGGGGCACCATAGGACAGTCGCCTATATAACATCCATCTCTGAGCTTAACTGCGCCACCACTCATATTTGCGATGAAGAGGAGCGTCTTCTATCTGGTCCGACATTACTCAGGGAGGATAGCAACAATGCCTTATGTTTTACAGTCTTTGTTAAACATACTACATCAGTTCCCTCCGATACATCAGGTACTCGGACAGGAATTTTGCAGATAGTTGGCTGGGTAAGTGGTGATTCCCACTCCTTTAGCCCTGACCCGCTTCCAATCCGTACTGTCTGTTTCGTGTGGATCCGGACACTCCCTTGATGTTTCACTTGTCGGGGTCACAACTGGTTGAACGGCTTCTGATTGGATGCTAGTTCCAGCTTGCGTTGCTGAGGGACTAAAGCCTACAAACTCCTTTCCATTAAAGAAAATAGTCTCTGAGGGTGTATTATTACGTTATACTCCTCCATGGATTCAAAGCCCAATAACCCATCGGTTGGCAGAGGGAAATCCTCAATCACATAAATGTAGCACATAACATAGGAGATCGTCGTTTACCTGCCCTCAGTGTCAACGGTACCTGGCTTACGATCTTCATTTTACTCTGTCACACCTGTCAAAATCACGTCAGGTGCTGACAACGTCCAATGAGCTCGAGGCATTTCATACTACAGTACAGCCTCTCTAGCACTTTACTAGAAATAATATTTGCACATGCTCCAGTGTCCACCATCAAAGACACCTGGCCTTTCCCTATGATCCAAGGTAACGAGAGCAAATCCACCTTTTTAATAGCTGCCACACACGCATCAGTGGACTCTACGATTTTGTTTACTTCTACGTTTGGTCCTAAGCTTTTCCCAAAGTAACCTGGTTGCCCAGTTTTTCCTGATTTGCAACAACAATTGAGCAATAGTCCAAAGAATGAGGACACTGCCCATGGATGACACACCATCTTTGCACTTTTGGCTTTACGGCCTTGGTCTTTTGCTGTAGAGAGCTAGTAGCTGTATCTCTCCAGCCCGAAGTTTGCAAGGCTTTGCTAGCGTCTGCATAGCATATGCCTGCCTTCGCTAAAGCTTGACTTTCAGTACAGTTAGGATGCTGCTGTGCTATATCTATGAACCTAAATATCCAAGCATCCAACATGTAGCAGTCGCTTGCAAAAGTGTCTAAAGTTTCCTTAAACTTATGGACAGCAGGCCCGGTTTGAAAGTTGTATTGATCTTCCCCAGTAAACTGAAAACTCAGTTGGGCTGTAGGTACCACCTTTATACAATCTGGGTTCGAAGGTGCCTGAACAAACCGTCCTTGGGACAGGAGGGAAAGTTGAAGGAACGTTAGCAGTAGCCAGATTAGTGGTCGCCATATTAGGTTCATGCCATGCAGAAGGAAAATTCACCTGAGTTTGCATGTCAATACTGTTAGTATACATGCCCCATAGATTAGCAGGAAGATCCTGGGTTTTCATGCCAATACTGTTGGTATTCATGCCCCATGGATTAGCAGAAAGATCCTGGGTTTGCACACCAGTACTGTTAGTATTCATGCCCCATGTATTAGCAGAAAGATCCTGGGTTTGCACACCAGTACTGTTGGTATTCATGACCCATGTATTAGCAGAAGGAACATTAGCAAATAAATGGTCTTGTCCTTGCTGTCCAATGGTTAATGGTGAACTGAACATGCTTGAGGTGTAAGTGGGTATGTGAGTGGTTGCATTAATATCAGAGATTATTGGCCCTTGAGTATCTGGTTAAGAGGCCAAGGGTGCTGTTGTAGCCTGTTTAACATCCACAGTCTCTTCGCTAGGAGTACCCTTATTAGCAAGACTAGTGGCCATTTTGGACAGTTCCCTCCAAGAGAAAAACAAAATACAATAGAGAGCCAAATTCAAGATCCAATCATTTTGAGATGCCTGGACACACTGCATTTGAAAAACTGGAGGTCATAGGCAGCAGGAAATACAGACAGAGGGAGACAGTTCCAGAGCTGACCTGTTGCATAAATGAAAGACTAGGAGTAACGGTAAACTCTTGCATTAGAGAGTTGGACAGAAAAAGGATGAGAGTTTGCTGCTAGATGGGTGCTACGCGCCCGTCGTAGAGGTGGAGGAATGCAAGCAGACAGTTCAGAGGAGCAGTGACCATTAAAGCAGCGATAGAAAAGAGATAAAGATGCAACAGTGCGACGAAGAGACAGAGGTTGAAGGGAGTCAGTAAGAGGAGGAGAGTTAATGAGGCGAAAAGCCTTTGACTCCACCCTATTGAGAAGAGCTGTATGTGGGGAGCCTCCCCACACATGAGAGTTGTACTCCACACAGGGGCGGATAAAACCCCTGTATAGAGTCAACAATTGTGCAGGGGTAAAGAAAGAGCGGAGTCGGCTTAGCACACTGAATCTCTTGGAAGCAGATTTTACAAGAGATGTAATATGATCTTTCCAAGATAAGTCCCGAGTAAATGAAACCCCAAGCATGTTCAAGGATGATGCAGGATTAAGCTGAATATTGTTAAACATTAGTGGGTATACCTGTGGAAGATTTTGTCAGGTTGATAGGTGTAAGAACTGAGTCTTAGATGCATTAAAAACAACCATATTATTTTTACCCTAGTCAGAGATACGAGCCAAGTCAGACATTAGGTGTGCCATAGCCTCATCCGTTGTTTGTTGAAGTAACTGTTGAGATGGGCGTTGCGGGAACCGAATGGAAAGGTGAAGGGTGGAGTCATCAGCGTATGAATGGACAGGGTTAGATGTACAGCTTAGAAGATCATTGATGAATAAAAGGAAGAGAGTTGGTGATAGGATAGAGCCCTGAGGAACACCACTGTTGATAGATCTAGAAGAAGAACGATGGCCGTCTACAACAGCGGCTATAGAACGACCAGAAAGGAAGCTAGCGATGAAGGCACAGATAGAAGGATTGAAACCGTAGGAGGGCAGTTTGGAAATTAAAGATTTATGCCAGACTCGATCGAAAGCCTTTGAGATGTCAAGTGCAATGGCAAAGCTTTCACCAAAGTCCCGAAAGGAGGATGACCAGGAGTCTGAAAGGTAGGTGAGAAGATCGCCAGTGGAGCGTAA
The DNA here is from genome assembly GCF_032717465.1 of Coenobita brevimanus. Classification (NCBI taxonomy): domain Eukaryota; kingdom Metazoa; phylum Arthropoda; class Malacostraca; order Decapoda; family Coenobitidae; genus Coenobita; species Coenobita brevimanus. Next base: position 14,587,364 of record NC_136997.1, read on the forward strand.
CTGACGGAACCCGTACTGACGATCGGAAAGAAGGTTGTGATAGGAAAGATGCCTTAAAATTTTTCTATTGAGAATTAACTCAAAAACTTTTGAAATACAGGACGTTAAAGCAATTGGACGATAGTTGGAGGGTTGGGAGTGGTCACCCTTCTTTGGGACTGGCTGAATGAGAGCAAACTTCCAGCAAGAAGGAAAGGTACAAGTTGACAGACAAAGGCGAAAGAGTTTGCCTAGGCAGAGTGTCAGCACAGAAGCAACAGGAGGGACCCCATCATGCCCATATGCCTTCTTAGTACTGAGGCCAGTGATGGCAGAAAATACATCAACTGAAGAAATTTTAATATCAGCCATGAGGAAGTCAGAGGGGGGAATTGATGGAGGAACAGCACCGGAATCGTCTAAGGTGGATTGGAGGAGAAAGTCTGTGCGAAGAGATCTGCTTTATCAGTAGAAGAAATAGCTACAGAACCATCAGAGTAGAAAAGAGGAGGGAATGATGATGAGGTAAAGTTGTTAGAAAGATTTTTGGCAAGGTGCCAGAAGGAGCGAGAAGAATTCGAGTTGGAGAGTTGAGAGCATTTAGTATGGATGAAATTATTTTTAGTAGAGTGAAGAACAGACTTAGCACGATTCCGGGCAGAAACGTAAAGATGATATTATTCAGGGGTGGGTTGGCTCCGGTACATTTTGTAGGCCCTCTCCTTGTTGCTGACAGCATTAGAACAAGCGTGATTAAACCAAGGCTTTCTTGCGTTAGTCAAAGGATATGACAAAGAAATGTATGCTTCCATGCTTGGTAATTTGGACCACTCACCAGATGAGGCAGTACCCCGTAGTGTTGATAATTTGTCTCGTCAAGAGTTGGTTGAGTTGCAGGTTGCTGACCCTGAGTTGAAAGGTCTAGCTAACTCTGCTTGCAGTGAGGAAGAGTCAGCCGGTGCTTCTACTTGTTATTATATAAAGTCAGGAGTGCTTATGAGGAAGTGGAGACCCCCAACAGCATCAGCCGACTGTGAATGGGAGGTTGTACATCAAGTTGTCATCCCTCGTGTTTGTAGGCAGGACATCATTAGAGTGGCTCATGATTCTAGTTTGGCAGGACACCTTGGAGTGAGGAAGACTGTGGCACGCATTTTGAAACACTTCTACTGGCCAGGTATCTTCAGGGATGTTTCCTGGTATTGTAAGTCTTGTCACACCTGTCAAGTTGTGGGGAAGTGTAATCAGACCGAAAAGGTTGCACCTCTAGTTTCCATTCCTCCTTTTGAGGCACCTTCCACCCGTGTGTTGGTGGATATTGTGGGCCCACTTCCTAAGACTTCTTCAGGATTTTCTTATGTGTTGACCCTGATTGATATGGCTACTCGTTATCCTGAAGCCATTCCACTTAGAAATATCTCAGCAAAGAACGTGGTTAAGGAAATGCTAGGGTTCTTCACAAAGTTTGGTCTGCCCAAGGAGGTACAGTCAGACCGGGGAAGTAATTTCATGTCAAATGTTTTCAAGCAGTCTCTGAAAGAGTTGGGCATCACCCAGATCACGTCTTCAGCTTACCATCCCCAGACCCAAGGAGCGTTGGAGAGATAACATCAAACACTCAAATCGATGCTCAAGAAATATTGTTTGGAACATCAAAAAGACTGCCGCAAGAGAATCTCCAAATGAATCACTGGGCTTCTCACCTTTTGAACTACTGTTTGGCCATGAAGTAAGAGGACCCCTTAAGTATGAGCCTGAGTGATAGTTTGGGGAAGAATCCTGATATCATGAATGATCTCCAGACTAAGCTTTCTCATCTACCTCCCGAGGAAAGGCAGGAGTTTTCGGCATTGCTGCAGGAGTACCCGCAAGTGTTCCGTGCCACTCCAGGAAGAACCACTGTGTTGATGCATGATGTCAATATTGGAGACGCAAAGCCAATTAAACTGCCTCCTTACCGTGTGAACCCAGTGAAAGTTCCTCTCATCCAGAAGGAGCTTGGCTACCTGTTGGACCACAAGATGATTGAGCCCTGTCAGAGCGAGTGGAGTTCTCCTGTCACTCTAGTCCCTAAGCCAGGTGGGTCACAGCGGCTTTGCATCGACTACAGACGTGTTAATCAGATAACCAAAACAGACACTTACCCTCTCCCTCGCGTGGAAGATTGCATAGACAAGATCGGAAAGGCTAGGTACATAAGTAAGTTTGATTTGTTAAAGGGATACTGGCAAGTACCTATGACTGAACGTGCTAGAGTGATCTCATGTTTTGTAACACTAGGAAAGACTTTTGCATGTTTTGTAATGCCATATGGTATGAAGAATGCACCAGCCACTTTTCAGAAGCTCATGAATGTTGTAACAGAGGGTTTGGCAGGGTGTGTTGTTTATATTGATGATGTATTAATCTTCAGTGACAACTGGAAAGATCACCTATGCCATGTCAGTAAATTTCTTGAGCGTTTAGTTCAGGCTAATCTTGTAGCTAATTTATCAAAGTGTGAGTTTGGTCAAGCTAAAGTTCAGTACCTTGGGTATGTAATTGGTGATGGACATGTTGCACCACCAGGAGCTAAGGTTCAGGTTATAAGTGATCTTCCCAGACCTAAAAGTAGGAAGGAGCTACAAAGATTTTTGGGAATGGTAGGTTATTACAGGAGATTTGTTCTTAACTTTTCTATTCTTGTATCACCACTTACAGACCTACTGAAAAAGGGAGTTGAATTTGTATGGACCGATAACTGTGAATCCTCTTTCAACAAACTTAAAGCTATCCTATTAAGTCAGCTAGTGCTCGCTACTCCAAATTTTTCTAAGCCTTTTAAGATGGCTGTTGATGCAAGTGATACAGGAGCTGGGGCTGTTTTGCTGCAAGAGGATGATCAGGGTATTGAACACCCTGTATCTTATTACAGTAAGAAGTTCACTCCACCTCAAAAGAACTACTCAACTATTGAGAAAGAGCTTTTGGCCTTGATTTTGGGTTTACAGCATTTTTCATTTTATTTGTGTTCTGGTTTTGACCCCATAGTCATTTATACCGATCATAACCCACTGAAATTCCTTAGTAAGTTTAAAGATAAAAATCAGAGATTGACAAGATGGAGTCTACTTCTTCAGGAGTGTTCATTAGACATACAACATGTCAAGGGGAAAGAAAATGTTATTGCAGATTGCTTATCTAGACTTTAGACAGATTGTTTTAGAGTAATAAGAAATTTCCTTTGTGAATTTCTTTTTCTTTGTGGGGAGGTATTACATAGCCTATAATTTCATCATCCTTTGTGTAATTTTAACGCACAGTATGCTGCATGTTTGATCACGAGCATGTTCTGCCTCAGTCCCCCCCCTTCTACCGTTATAGTAGAGTAAGTCGTCCTTTCTGTTGTTCAGTGCGGGATTGTCAACTCTTTGTCCCCATGGCTTCATTTGCGCGTCCTTCTTACAAGTTGTATCAAGCTCTGCTGGCCCCTGTATAATGAGCTCAGTCTCTGCATCATTGCCACTTAGATCTGCTCCTCATTTTGTTCACATCTCTGTCCTCCCCTGTACAGTTATTATTGAGTGCTCAGGAAGTCTCCAACCATCTAGCAGCTGTGTAATTTGAGTATAAGTGTTGTTGCATTTTGTTCTTGTACTGTATAGCATAAGTTTAATTTGTAGGCCTAGTGAAGTTTCTGTAATTTGTGTAAAGGTTCTTTATGTCAGTCATCATTAATAATATTTTGTATCTGTAATAATTTATCTTGCATTTACTGAGCATTACCCAGTGTATTTTCATTTTAACAGGGCTGACTTAGATAAATTTATTCATGCTAATTTCGTGTTAATAGAGGCTATTGCAGTTAACCATATATTTAACCTGTTTTTTGCCATTACATTATCCTTATGAGTCCTGAATGTTTTGTTGTTAGTTTGAGCATTAAACTTTAACTTGTAATTTTACCCAACTCTTTTGTTTTGAACATGGAACTTTACGGGACAGTAGTGATTTTTAGTATTCTCACTTAAAGTATACATTATCTTTCTCTGTTCCGTAACAAGGTACATAAATCGGATTTATACCAGGGCACAACCCAATGATGCTTCACCTTGTCCGTCCTACCCAGCGGTTCTCCTGGAAGTGCCACTACGTCGGAGAATTCTTTAAGAAATGTTAGTAACTGAGTTTTATGAGCAATGTTATCTGTTACCTTCACATATTGTTCTAGCAGCTTTTCTCTCCAAAAACGTGTAGGTTCCGACTGAGTCGTTGTTTGCAATGTGACTACGGGAGAGATCACTGTTACGTCGTTCACTTCCTTTACAGGGGCACCATAGGACAGTCGCCTATATAACATCCATCTCTGAGCTTAACTGCGCCACCACTCATATTTGCGATGAAGAGGAGCGTCTTCTATCTGGTCCGACATTACTCAGGGAGGATAGCAACAATGCCTTATGTTTTACGGTCTTTGTTAAACATACTACATCAGTTCCCTCCGATACATCAGGTACTCGGACAGGAATTTTGCAGATAGTTGGCTGGGTAAGTGGTGATTCCCACTCCTTTAGCCCTGACCCGCTTCCAATCCGTACTGTCTGTTTCGTGTGGATCCGGACACTCCCTTGATGTTTCACTTGTCGGGGTCACAACTGGTTGAACGGCTTCTGATTGGATGCTAGTTCCAGCTTGCGTTGCTGAGGGACTAAAGCCTACAAACTCCTTTCCATTAAAGAAAATAGTCTCTGAGGGTGTATTATTACGTTATACTCCTCCATGGATTCAAAGCCCAATAACCCATCGGTTGGCAGAGGGAAATCCTCAATCACATAAATGTAGCACATAACATAGGAGATCGTCGTTTACCTGCCCTCAGTGTCAACGGTACCTGGCTTACGATCTTCATTTTACTCTGTCACACCTGTCAAAATCACGTCAGGTGCTGACAACGTCCAATGAGCTCGAGGCATTTCATACTACAGTACAGCCTCTCTAGCACTTTACTAGAAATAATATTTGCACATGCTCCAGTGTCCACCATCAAAGACACCTGGCCTTTCCCTATGATCCAAGGTAACGAGAGCAAATCCACCTTTTTAATAGCTGCCACACACGCATCAGTGGACTCTACGATTTTGTTTACTTCTACGTTTGGTCCTAAGCTTTTCCCAAAGTAACCTGGTTGCCCAGTTTTTCCTGATTTGCAACAACAATTGAGCAATAGTCCAAAGAATGAGGACACTGCCCATGGATGACACACCATCTTTGCACTTTTGGCTTTACGGCCTTGGTCTTTTGCTGTAGAGAGCTAGTAGCTGTATCTCTCCAGCCCGAAGTTTGCAAGGCTTTGCTAGCGTCTGCATAGCATATGCCTGCCTTCGCTAAAGCTTGACTTTCAGTACAGTTAGGATGCTGCTGTGCTATATCTATGAACCTAAATATCCAAGCATCCAACATGTAGCAGTCGCTTGCAAAAGTGTCTAAAGTTTCCTTAAACTTATGGACAGCAGGCCCGGTTTGAAAGTTGTATTGATCTTCCCCAGTAAACTGAAAACTCAGTTGGGCTGTAGGTACCACCTTTATACAATCTGGGTTCGAAGGTGCCTGAACAAACCGTCCTTGGGACAGGAGGGAAAGTTGAAGGAACGTTAGCAGTAGCCAGATTAGTGGTCGCCATATTAGGTTCATGCCATGCAGAAGGAAAATTCACCTGAGTTTGCATGTCAATACTGTTAGTATACATGCCCCATAGATTAGCAGGAAGATCCTGGGTTTTCATGCCAATACTGTTGGTATTCATGCCCCATGGATTAGCAGAAAGATCCTGGGTTTGCACACCAGTACTGTTAGTATTCATGCCCCATGTATTAGCAGAAAGATCCTGGGTTTGCACACCAGTACTGTTGGTATTCATGACCCATGTATTAGCAGAAGGAACATTAGCAAATAAATGGTCTTGTCCTTGCTGTCCAATGGTTAATGGTGAACTGAACATGCTTGAGGTGTAAGTGGGTATGTGAGTGGTTGCATTAATATCAGAGATTATTGGCCCTTGAGTATCTGGTTAAGAGGCCAAGGGTGCTGTTGTAGCCTGTTTAACATCCACAGTCTCTTCGCTAGGAGTACCCTTATTAGCAAGACTAGTGGCCATTTTGGACAGTTCCCTCCAAGAGAAAAACAAAATACAATAGAGAGCCAAATTCAAGATCCAATCATTTTGAGATGCCTGGACACACTGCATTTGAAAAACTGGAGGTCATAGGCAGCAGGAAATACAGACAGAGGGAGACAGTTCCAGAGCTGACCTGTTGCATAAATGAAAGACTAGGAGTAACGGTAAACTCTTGCATTAGAGAGTTGGACAGAAAAAGGATGAGAGTTTGCTGCTAGATGGGTGCTACGCGCCCGTCGTAGAGGTGGAGGAATGCAAGCAGACAGTTCAGAGGAGCAGTGACCATTAAAGCAGCGATAGAAAAGAGATAAAGATGCAACAGTGCGACGAAGAGACAGAGGTTGAAGGGAGTCAGTAAGAGGAGGAGAGTTAATGAGGCGAAAAGCCTTTGACTCCACCCTATTGAGAAGAGCTGTATGTGGGGAGCCTCCCCACACATGAGAGTTGTACTCCACACAGGGGCGGATAAAACCCCTGTATAGAGTCAACAATTGTGCAGGGGTAAAGAAAGAGCGGAGTCGGCTTAGCACACTGAATCTCTTGGAAGCAGATTTTACAAGAGATGTAATATGATCTTTCCAAGATAAGTCCCGAGTAAATGAAACCCCAAGCATGTTCAAGGATGATGCAGGATTAAGCTGAATATTGTTAAACATTAGTGGGTATACCTGTGGAAGATTTTGTCAGGTTGATAGGTGTAAGAACTGAGTCTTAGATGCATTAAAAACAACCATATTATTTTTACCCTAGTCAGAGATACGAGCCAAGTCAGACATTAGGTGTGCCATAGCCTCATCCGTTGTTTGTTGAAGTAACTGTTGAGATGGGCGTTGCGGGAACCGAATGGAAAGGTGAAGGGTGGAGTCATCAGCGTATGAATGGACAGGGTTAGATGTACAGCTTAGAAGATCATTGATGAATAAAAGGAAGAGAGTTGGTGATAGGATAGAGCCCTGAGGAACACCACTGTTGATAGATCTAGAAGAAGAACGATGGCCGTCTACAACAGCGGCTATAGAACGACCAGAAAGGAAGCTAGCGATGAAGGCACAGATAGAAGGATTGAAACCGTAGGAGGGCAGTTTGGAAATTAAAGATTTATGCCAGACTCGATCGAAAGCCTTTGAGATGTCAAGTGCAATGGCAAAGCTTTCACCAAAGTCCCGAAAGGAGGATGACCAGGAGTCTGAAAGGTAGGTGAGAAGATCGCCAGTGGAGCGTAACTGACGGAACCCGTACTGACGATCGGAAAGAAGGTTGTGATAGGAAAGATGCCTTAAAATTTTTCTATTGAGAATTAACTCAAAAACTTTTGAAATACAGGACGTTAAAGCAATTGGACGATAGTTGGAGGGTTGGGAGTGGTCACCCTTCTTTGGGACTGGCTGAATGAGAGCAAACTTCCAGCAAGAAGGAAAGGTACAAGTTGACAGACAAAGGCGAAAGAGTTTGCCTAGGCAGAGTGTCAGCACAGAAGCAACAGGAGGGACCCCATCATGCCCATATGCCTTCTTAGTACTGAGGCCAGTGATGGCAGAAAATACATCAACTGAAGAAATTTTAATATCAGCCATGAGGAAGTCAGAGGGGGGAATTGATGGAGGAACAGCACCGGAATCGTCTAAGGTGGATTGGAGGAGAAAGTCTGTGCGAAGAGATCTGCTTTATCAGTAGAAGAAATAGCTACAGAACCATCAGAGTAGAAAAGAGGAGGGAATGATGATGAGGTAAAGTTGTTAGAAAGATTTTTGGCAAGGTGCCAGAAGGAGCGAGAAGAATTCGAGTTGGAGAGTTGAGAGCATTTAGTATGGATGAAATTATTTTTAGTAGAGTGAAGAACAGACTTAGCACGATTCCGGGCAGAAACGTAAAAGATGATATTATTCAGGGGTGGGTTGGCTCCGGTACCTTTTGTAGGCCCTCTCCTTGTTGCTGACAGCATTAGAACAAGCGTGATTAAACCAAGGCTTTCTTGCGTTAGTCAAAGGATATGACAAAGAAATGTATGCTTCCATGCTTGGTAATTTGGACCACTCACCAGATGAGGCAGTACCCCGTAGTGTTGATAATTTGTCTCGTCAAGAGTTGGTTGAGTTGCAGGTTGCTGACCCTGAGTTGAAAGGTCTAGCTAACTCTGCTTGCAGTGAGGAAGAGTCAGCCGGTGCTTCTACTTGTTATTATATAAAGTCAGGAGTGCTTATGAGGAAGTGGAGACCCCCAACAGCATCAGCCGACTGTGAATGGGAGGTTGTACATCAAGTTGTCATCCCTCGTGTTTGTAGGCAGGACATCATTAGAGTGGCTCATGATTCTAGTTTGGCAGGACACCTTGGAGTGAGGAAGACTGTGGCACGCATTTTGAAACACTTCTACTGGCCAGGTATCTTCAGGGATGTTTCCTGGTATTGTAAGTCTTGTCACACCTGTCAAGTTGTGGGGAAGTGTAATCAGACCGAAAAGGTTGCACCTCTAGTTTCCATTCCTCCTTTTGAGGCACCTTCCACCCATGTGTTGGTGGATATTGTGGGCCCACTTCCTAAGACTTCTTCAGGATTTTCTTATGTGTTGACCCTGATTGATATGGCTACTCGTTATCCTGAAGCCATTCCACTTAGAAATATCTCAGCAAAGAACGTGGTTAAGGAAATGCTAGGGTTCTTCACAAAGTTTGGTCTGCCCAAGGAGGTACAGTCAGACCGGGGAAGTAATTTCATGTCAAATGTTTTCAAGCAGTCTCTGAAAGAGTTGGGCATCACCCAGATCACGTCTTCAGCTTACCATCCCCAGACCCAAGGAGCGTTGGAGAGATAACATCAAACACTCAAATCGATGCTCAAGAAATATTGTTTGGAACATCAAAAAGACTGCCGCAAGAGAATCTCCAAATGAATCACTGGGCTTCTCACCTTTTGAACTACTGTTTGGCCATGAAGTAAGAGGACCCCTTAAGTATGAGCCTGAGTGATAGTTTGGGGAAGAATCCTGATATCATGAATGATCTCCAGACTAAGCTTTCTCATCTACCTCCCGAGGAAAGGCAGGAGTTTTCGGCATTGCTGCAGGAGTACCCGCAAGTGTTCCGTGCCACTCCAGGAAGAACCACTGTGTTGATGCATGATGTCAATATTGGAGACGCAAAGCCAATTAAACTGCCTCCTTACCGTGTGAACCCAGTGAAAGTTCCTCTCATCCAGAAGGAGCTTGGCTACCTGTTGGACCACAAGATGATTGAGCCCTGTCAGAGCGAGTGGAGTTCTCCTGTCACTCTAGTCCCTAAGCCAGGTGGGTCACAGCGGCTTTGCATCGACTACAGACGTGTTAATCAGATAACCAAAACAGACACTTACCCTCTCCCTCGCGTGGAAGATTGCATAGACAAGATCGGAAAGGCTAGGTACATAAGTAAGTTTGATTTGTTAAAGGGATACTGGCAAGTACCTATGACTGAACGTGCTAGAGTGATCTCATGTTTTGTAACACTAGGAAAGACTTTTGCATGTTTTGTAATGCCATATGGTATGAAGAATGCACCAGCCACTTTTCAGAAGCTCATGAATGTTGTAACAGAGGGTTTGGCAGGGTGTGTTGTTTATATTGATGATGTATTAATCTTCAGTGACAACTGGAAAGATCACCTATGCCATGTCAGTAAATTTCTTGAGCGTTTAGTTCAGGCTAATCTTGTAGCTAATTTATCAAAGTGTGAGTTTGGTCAAGCTAAAGTTCAGTACCTTGGGTATGTAATTGGTGATGGACATGTTGCACCACCAGGAGCTAAGGTTCAGGTTATAAGTGATCTTCCCAGACCTAAAAGTAGGAAGGAGCTACAAAGATTTTTGGGAATGGTAGGTTATTACAGGAGATTTGTTCTTAACTTTTCTATTCTTGTATCACCACTTACAGACCTACTGAAAAAGGGAGTTGAATTTGTATGGACCGATAACTGTGAATCCTCTTTCAACAAACTTAAAGCTATCCTATTAAGTCAGCCAGTGCTCGCTACTCCAAATTTTTCTAAGCCTTTTAAGATGGCTGTTGATGCAAGTGATACAGGAGCTGGGGCTGTTTTGCTGCAAGAGGATGATCAGGGTATTGAACACCCTGTATCTTATTACAGTAAGAAGTTCACTCCACCTCAAAAGAACTACTCAACTATTGAGAAAGAGCTTTTGGCCTTGATTTTGGGTTTACAGCATTTTTCATTTTATTTGTGTTCTGGTTTTGACCCCATAGTCATTTATACCGATCATAACCCACTGAAATTCCTTAGTAAGTTTAAAGATAAAAATCAGAGATTGACAAGATGGAGTCTACTTCTTCAGGAGTGTTCATTAGACATACAACATGTCAAGGGGAAAGAAAATGTTATTGCAGATTGCTTATCTAGACTTTAGACAGATTGTTTTAGAGTAATAAGAAATTTCCTTTGTGAATTTCTTTTTCTTTGTGGGGAGGTATTACATAGCCTATAATTTCATCATCCTTTGTGTAATTTTAACGCACAGTATGCTGCATGTTTGATCACGAGCGTGTTCTGCCTCAGTCCCCCCCTTCTACCGTTATAGTAGAGTAAGTCGTCCTTTCTGTTGTTCAGTGCGGGATTGTCAACTCTTTGTCCCCATGGCTTCATTTGCGCGTCCTTCTTACAAGTTGTATCAAGCTCTGCTGGCCCCTGTATAATGAGCTCAGTCTCTGCATCATTGCCACTTAGATCTGCTCCTCATTTTGTTCACATCTCTGTCCTCCCCTGCACAGTTATTATTGAGTGCTCAGGAAGTCTCCAACCATCTAGCAGCTGTGTAATTTGAGTATAAGTGTTGTTGCATTTTGTTCTTGTACTGTATAGCATAAGTTTAATTTGTAGGCCTAGTGAAGTTTCTGTAATTTGTGTAAAGGTTCTTTATGTCAGTCATCATTAATAATATTTTGTATCTGTAATAATTTATCTTGCATTTACTGAGCATTACCCAGTGTATTTTCATTTTAACAGGGCTGACTTAGATAAATTTATTCATGCTAATTTCGTGTTAATAGAGGCTATTGCAGTTAACCATATATTTAACCTGTTTTTTGCCATTACATTATCCTTATGAGTCCTGAATGTTTTGTTGTTAGTTTGAGCATTAAACTTTAACTTGTAATTTTACCCAACTCTTTTGTTTTGAACATGGAACTTTACGGGACAGTAGTGATTTTTAGTATTCTCACTTAAAGTATACATTATCTTTCTCTGTTCCGTAACAAGGTACATAAATCGGATTTATACCAGGCACAACCCAATGATGCTTCACCTTGTCCGTCCTACCCAGCGGTTCTCCTGGAAGTGCCACTACGTCGGAGAATTCTTTAAGAAATGTTAGTAACTGAGTTTTATGAACAATGTTATCTGTTACCTTCACGTATTGTTCTAGCAGCTTTTCTCTCCAAAAACGTGTAGGTTCCGACTGAGTCGTTGTTTGCAATGTGACTACGGGAGAGATCACTGTTACGTCGTTGACTTCCTTTACAGGGGCATCATAGGACAGTCGCCTATATAACATCCATCTCTGAGCTTAACTGCGCCACCACTCATATTTGCGATGAAGAGGAGCGTCTTCTATCTGGTCCGACATTACTCAGGGAGGATAGCAACAATGCCTTATGTTTTACGGTCTTTGTTAAACATACTACATCAGTTCCCTCCGATACATCAGGTACTCGGACAGGAATTTTGCAGATAGTTGGCTGGGTAAGTGGTGATTCCCACTCCTTTAGCCCTGACCCGCTTCCAATCCGTACTGTCTGTTTCGTGTGCATCCGGAGACTCCCTTGATGCTTCACTTGTCGGGGTCACAACTGGTTGAACGGCTTCTGATTGGATGCTAGTTCCAGCTTGCGTTGCTGAGGGACTAAAGCCTACAAACTCCTTTCCATTAAAGAAAATAGTCTCTGAGGGTGTATTATTACGTTATACTCCTCCATGGATTCAAAAGCCCAATAACCCATCGGTTGGCAGAGGGAAATCCTCAACCACATAAATGTAGCACATAACATAGGAGATCGTCGTTTACCTGCCCTCAGTGTCAACGGTACCTGGCTTACGATCTTCATTTTACTCTGTCACACCTGTCAAAATCACGTCAGGTGCTGACAACGTCCAATGAGCTCGAGGCATTTCATACTACAGCCTCTCTAGCACTTTACTAGAAATAATATTTGCACATGCTCCAGTGTCCACCATCAAAGACACCTGGCCTTTCCCTATGATCCAAGGTAACGAGAGCAAATCCACCTTTTTAATAGCTGCCACACACGCATCAGTGGACTGTACGATTTTGTTTACTTCTACGTTTGGTCCTGAGCTTTTCCCAAAGTAACCTGGTTGCCCAGTTTTTCCTGATTTGCAAAAACAATTGAGCAATAGTCCAAAGAATGAGGACACTGCCCATGGATGACACACCATCTTTGCACTTTTGGCTTTACGGCCTTGGTCTTTTGCTGTAGAGAGCTAATAGCTGTATCTCTCCAGCCCGAAGTTTGCAAGGCTTTGCTAGCTTCTGCATAGCATATGCCTGCCTTCGCTAAAGCTTGACTTTCAGTACAGTTAGGATGCTGCTGTGCTATATCTATGAACCTAAATATCCAAGCATCCAACATGTAGCAGTCGCTTGCAAAAGTGTCTAAAGTTTCCTTAAACTTATGGACAGCAGGCCCGGTTTGAAAGTTGTATTGATCTTCCCCAGTAAACTGAAAACTCGGTTGGGCTGTAGGTACCACCTTTATACAATCTGGGTTCGAAGGTGCCTGAACAAACCGTCCTTGGGACAGGAGGGAAAGTTGAAGGAACGTTAGCAGTAGCCAGATTAGTGGTCGCCATATTAGGTTCATGCCATGCAGAAGGAAAATTCACCTGAGTTTGCTTGTCAATACTGTTAGTATACATGCCCCATAGATTAGCAGGAAGATCCTGGGTTTTCATGCCAATACTGTTGGTATTCATGCCCCATGGATTAGCAGAAAGATCCTGGGTTTGCACACCAGTACTGTTAGTATTCATGCCCCATGTATTAGCAGAAAGATCCTGGGTTTGCACACCAGTACTGTTGGTATTCATGACCCATGTATTAGCAGAAGGAACATTAGCAAATAAATGGTCTTGTCCTTGCTGTCCAATGGTTAATGGTGAACTGAACATGCTTGAGGTGTAAGTGGGTATGTGAGTGGTTGCATTAATATCAGAGATTATTGGCCCTTGAGTATCTGGTTAAGAGGCCAAGGGTGCTGTTGTAGCCTGTTTAACATCCACAGTCTCTTCGCTAGGAGTACCCTTATTAGCAAGACTAGTGGCCATTTTGGACAGTTCCCTCCAAGAGAAAAACAAAATATAATAGAGAGCCAAATTCAAGATCCAATCATTTTGAGATGCCTGGACACACTGCATTTGAAAAACTGGAGATCATAGGCAGCAGGAAATACAGACAGAGGGAGACAGTTCCAGAGCTGACCTGTTGCATAAATGAAAGACTAGGAGTAACGGTAAACTCTTGCATTAGAGAGTTGGACAGAAAAAGGATGAGAGTTTGCTGCTAGATGGGTGCTACGCGCCCGTCGTAGAGGTGGAGGAATGCAAGCAGACAGTTCAGAGGAGCAGTGACCATTAAAGCAGCGATAGAAAAGAGATAAAGATGCAACAGTGCGACGAAGAGACAGAGGTTGAAGGGAGTCAGTAAGAGGAGGAGAGTTAATGAGGCGAAAAGCCTTTGACTCCACCCTATTGAGAAGAGCTGTATGTGGGGAGCCTCCCCACACATGAGAGTTGTACTCCACACAGGGGCGGATAAAACCCCTGTATAGAGTCAACAATTGTGCAGGGGTAAAGAAAGAGCGGAGTCGGCTTAGCACACTGAATCTCTTGGAAGCAGATTTTACAAGAGATGTAATATGATCTTTCCAAGATAAGTCCCGAGTAAATGAAACCCCAAGCATGTTCAAGGATGATGCAGGATTAAGCTGAATATTGTTAAACATTAGTGGGTATACCTGTGGAAGATTTTGTCAGGTTGATAGGTGTAAGAACTGAGTCTTAGATGCATTAAAAACAACCATATTATTTTTACCCTAGTCAGAGATACGAGCCAAGTCAGACATTAGGTGTGCCATAGCCTCATCCGTTGTTTGTTGAAGTAACTGTTGAGATGGGCGTTGCGGGAACCGAATGGAAAGGTGAAGGGTGGAGTCATCAGCGTATGAATGGACAGGGTTAGATGTACAGCTTAGAAGATCATTGATGAATAAAAGGAAGAGAGTTGGTGATAGGATAGAGCCCTGAGGAACACCACTGTTGATAGATCTAGAAGAAGAACGATGGCCGTCTACAACAGCGGCTATAGAACGACCAGAAAGGAAGCTAGCGATGAAGGCACAGATAGAAGGATTGAAACCGTAGGAGGGCAGTTTGGAAATTAAAGATTTATGCCAGACTCGATCGAAAGCCTTTGAGATGTCAAGTGCAATGGCAAAGCTTTCACCAAAGTCCCGAAAGGAGGATGACCAGGAGTCAGAAAGGTAGGTGAGAAGATCGCCAGTGGAGCGTAACTGACGGAACCCGTACTGACGATCGGAAAGAAGGTTGTGATAGGAAAGATGCCTTAAAATTTTTCTGTTGAGAATTAACTCAAAAACTTTTGAAATACAGGACGTTAAAGCAATTGGACGATAGTTGGAGGGTTGGGAGTGGTCACCCTTCTTTGGGACTGGCTGAATGAGAGCAAACTTCCAGCAAGAAGGAAAGGTACAAGTTGACAGACAAAGGCGAAAGAGTTTGCCTAGGCAGAGTGTCAGCACAGAAGCAACAGGAGGGACCCCATCATGCCCATATGCCTTCTTAGTACTGAGGCCAGTGATGGCAGAAAATACATCAACTGAAGAAATTTTAATATCAGCCATGAGGAAGTCAGAGGGGGGAATTGATGGAGGAACAGCACCAGAATCGTCTAAGGTGGATTGGAGGAGAAAGTCTGTGCGAAGAGATCTGCTTTATCAGTAGAAGAAATAGCTACAGAACCATCAGAGTAGAAAAGAGGAGGGAATGATGATGAGGTAAAGTTGTTAGAAAGATTTTTGGCAAGGTGCCAGAAGGAGCGAGAAGAATTCGAGTTGGAGAGTTGAGAGCATTTAGTATGGATGAAATTATTTTTAGTAGAGTGAAGAACAGACTTAGCACGATTCCGGGCAGAAACGTAAAGATGATATTATTCAGGGGTGGGTTGGCTCCGGTACCTTTTGTAGGCCCTCTCCTTGTTGCTGACAGCATTAGAACAAGCGTGATTAAACCAAGGCTTTCTTGCGTTAGTCAAAGGATATGACAAAGAAATGTATGCTTCCATGCTTGGTAATTTGGACCACTCACCAGATGAGGCAGTACCCCGTAGTGTTGATAATTTGTCTCGTCAAGAGTTGGTTGAGTTGCAGGTTGCTGACCCTGAGTTGAAAGGTCTAGCTAACTCTGCTTGCAGTGAGGAAGAGTCAGCCGGTGCTTCTACTTGTTATTATATAAAGTCAGGAGTGCTTATGAGGAAGTGGAGACCCCCAACAGCATCAGCCGACTGTGAATGGGAGGTTGTACATCAAGTTGTCATCCCTCGTGTTTGTAGGCAGGACATCATTAGAGTGGCTCATGATTCTAGTTTGGCAGGACACCTTGGAGTGAGGAAGACTGTGGCACGCATTTTGAAACACTTCTACTGGCCAGGTATCTTCAGGGATGTTTCCTGGTACTGTAAGTCTTGTCACACCTGTCAAGTTGTGGGGAAGTGTAATCAGACCGAAAAGGTTGCACCTCTAGTTTCCATTCCTCCTTTTGAGGCACCTTCCACCCGTGTGTTGGTGGATATTGTGGGCCCACTTCCTAAGACTTCTTCAGGATTTTCTTATGTGTTGACCCTGATTGATATGGCTACTCGTTATCCTGAAGCCATTCCACTTAGAAATATCTCAGCAAAGAACGTGGTTAAGGAAATGCTAGGGTTCTTCACAAAGTTTGGTCTGCCCAAGGAGGTACAGTCAGACCGGGGAAGTAATTTCATGTCAAATGTTTTCAAGCAGTCTCTGAAAGAGTTGGGCATCACCCAGATCACGTCTTCAGCTTACCATCCCCAGACCCAAGGAGCGTTGGAGAGATAACATCAAACACTCAAATCGATGCTCAAGAAATATTGTTTGGAACATCAAAAAGACTGCCGCAAGAGAATCTCCAAATGAATCACTGGGCTTCTCACCTTTTGAACTACTGTTTGGCCATGAAGTAAGAGGACCCCTTAAGTATGAGCCTGAGTGATAGTTTGGGGAAGAATCCTGATATCATGAATGATCTCCAGACTAAGCTTTCTCATCTACCTCCCGAGGAAAGGCAGGAGTTTTCGGCATTGCTGCAGGAGTACCCGCAAGTGTTCCGTGCCACTCCAGGAAGAACCACTGTGTTGATGCATGATGTCAATATTGGAGACGCAAAGCCAATTA
This sequence comes from Coenobita brevimanus, assembly GCF_032717465.1. NCBI lineage: Eukaryota > Metazoa > Arthropoda > Malacostraca > Decapoda > Coenobitidae > Coenobita > Coenobita brevimanus. The sequence continues at coordinate 14,603,994 of NC_136997.1, forward strand.
AACTGCCTCCTTACCGTGTGAACCCAGTGAAAGTTCCTCTCATCCAGAAGGAGCTTGGCTACCTGTTGGACCACAAGATGATTGAGCCCTGTCAGAGCGAGTGGAGTTCTCCTGTCACTCTAGTCCCTAAGCCAGGTGGGTCACAGCGGCTTTGCATCGACTACAGACGTGTTAATCAGATAACCAAAACAGACACTTACCCTCTCCCTCGCGTGGAAGATTGCATAGACAAGATCGGAAAGGCTAGGTACATAAGTAAGTTTGATTTGTTAAAGGGATACTGGCAAGTACCTATGACTGAACGTGCTAGAGTGATCTCATGTTTTGTAACACTAGGAAAGACTTTTGCATGTTTTGTAATGCCATATGGTATGAAGAATGCACCAGCCACTTTTCAGAAGCTCATGAATGTTGTAACAGAGGGTTTGGCAGGGTGTGTTGTTTATATTGATGATGTATTAATCTTCAGTGACAACTGGAAAGATCACCTATGCCATGTCAGTAAATTTCTTGAGCGTTTAGTTCAGGCTAATCTTGTAGCTAATTTATCAAAGTGTGAGTTTGGTCAAGCTAAAGTTCAGTACCTTGGGTATGTAATTGGTGATGGACATGTTGCACCACCAGGAGCTAAGGTTCAGGTTATAAGTGATCTTCCCAGACCTAAAAGTAGGAAGGAGCTACAAAGATTTTTGGGAATGGTAGGTTATTACAGGAGATTTGTTCTTAACTTTTCTATTCTTGTATCACCACTTACAGACCTACTGAAAAAGGGAGTTGAATTTGTATGGACCGATAACTGTGAATCCTCTTTCAACAAACTTAAAGCTATCCTATTAAGTCAGCCAGTGCTCGCTACTCCAAATTTTTCTAAGCCTTTTAAGATGGCTGTTGATGCAAGTGATACAGGAGCTGGGGCTGTTTTGCTGCAAGAGGATGATCAGGGTATTGAACACCCTGTATCTTATTTCAGTAAGAAGTTCACTCCACCTCAAAAGAACTACTCAACTATTGAGAAAGAGCTTTTGGCCTTGATTTTGGGTTTACAGCATTTTTCATTTTATTTGTGTTCTGGTTTTGACCCCATAGTCATTTATACCGATCATAACCCACTGAAATTCCTTAGTAAGTTTAAAGATAAAAATCAGAGATTGACAAGATGGAGTCTACTTCTTCAGGAGTGTTCATTAGACATACAACATGTCAAGGGGAAAGAAAATGTTATTGCAGATTGCTTATCTAGACTTTAGACAGATTGTTTTAGAGTAATAAGAAATTTCCTTTGTGAATTTCTTTTTCTTTGTGGGGAGGTATTACATAGCCTATAATTTCATCATCCTTTGTGTAATTTTAACGCACAGTATGCTGCATGTTTGATCACGAGCGTGTTCTGCCTCAGTCCCCCCCTTCTACCGTTATAGTAGAGTAAGTCGTCCTTTCTGTTGTTCAGTGCGGGATTGTCAACTCTTTGTCCCCATGGCTTCATTTGCGCGTCCTTCTTACAAGTTGTATCAAGCTCTGCTGGCCCCTGTATAATGAGCTCAGTCTCTGCATCATTGCCACTTAGATCTGCTCCTCATTTTGTTCACATCTCTGTCCTCCCCTGCACAGTTATTATTGAGTGCTCAGGAAGTCTCCAACCATCTAGCAGCTGTGTAATTTGAGTATAAGTGTTGTTGCATTTTGTTCTTGTACTGTATAGCATAAGTTTAATTTGTAGGCCTAGTGAAGTTTCTGTAATTTGTGTAAAGGTTCTTTATGTCAGTCATCATTAATAATATTTTGTATCTGTAATAATTTATCTTGCATTTACTGAGCATTACCCAGTGTATTTTCATTTTAACAGGGCTGACTTAGATAAATTTATTCATGCTAATTTCGTGTTAATAGAGGCTATTGCAGTTAACCATATATTTAACCTGTTTTTTGCCATTACATTATCCTTATGAGTCCTGAATGTTTTGTTGTTAGTTTGAGCATTAAACTTTAACTTGTAATTTTACCCAACTCTTTTGTTTTGAACATGGAACTTTACGGGACAGTAGTGATTTTTAGTATTCTCACTTAAAGTATACATTATCTTTCTCTGTTCCGTAACAAGGTACATAAATCGGATTTATACCAGGGCACAACCCAATGATGCTTCACCTTGTCCGTCCTACCCAGCGGTTCTCCTGGAAGTGCCACTACGTCGGAGAATTCTTTAAGAAATGTTAGTAACTGAGTTTTATGAACAATGTTATCTGTTACCTTCACGTATTGTTCTAGCAGCTTTTCTCTCCAAAAACGTGTAGGTTCCGACTGAGTCGTTGTTTGCAATGTGACTACGGGAGAGATCACTGTTACGTCGTTGACTTCCTTTACAGGGGCATCATAGGACAGTCGCCTATATAACATCCATCTCTGAGCTTAACTGCGCCACCACTCATATTTGCGATGAAGAGGAGCGTCTTCTATCTGGTCCGACATTACTCAGGGAGGATAGCAACAATGCCTTATGTTTTACGGTCTTTGTTAAACATACTACATCAGTTCCCTCCGATACATCAGGTACTCGGACAGGAATTTTGCAGATAGTTGGCTGGGTAAGTGGTGATTCCCACTCCTTTAGCCCTGACCCGCTTCCAATCCGTACTGTCTGTTTCGTGTGCATCCGGAGACTCCCTTGATGCTTCACTTGTCGGGGTCACAACTGGTTGAACGGCTTCTGATTGGATGCTAGTTCCAGCTTGCGTTGCTGAGGGACTAAAGCCTACAAACTCCTTTCCATTAAAGAAAATAGTCTCTGAGGGTGTATTATTACGTTATACTCCTCCATGGATTCAAAGCCCAATAACCCATCGGTTGGCAGAGGGAAATCCTCAACCACATAAATGTAGCACATAACATAGGAGATCGTCGTTTACCTGCCCTCAGTGTCAACGGTACCTGGCTTACGATCTTCATTTTACTCTGTCACACCTGTCAAAATCACGTCAGGTGCTGACAACGTCCAATGAGCTCGAGGCATTTCATACTACAGCCTCTCTAGCACTTTACTAGAAATAATATTTGCACATGCTCCAGTGTCCACCATCAAAGACACCTGGCCTTTCCCTATGATCCAAGGTAACGAGAGCAAATCCACCTTTTTAATAGCTGCCACACACGCATCAGTGGACTGTACGATTTTGTTTACTTCTACGTTTGGTCCTGAGCTTTTCCCAAAGTAACCTGGTTGCCCAGTTTTTCCTGATTTGCAAAAACAATTGAGCAATAGTCCAAAGAATGAGGACACTGCCCATGGATGACACACCATCTTTGCACTTTTGGCTTTACGGCCTTGGTCTTTTGCTGTAGAGAGCTAATAGCTGTATCTCTCCAGCCCGAAGTTTGCAAGGCTTTGCTAGCTTCTGCATAGCATATGCCTGCCTTCGCTAAAGCTTGACTTTCAGTACAGTTAGGATGCTGCTGTGCTATATCTATGAACCTAAATATCCAAGCATCCAACATGTAGCAGTCGCTTGCAAAAGTGTCTAAAGTTTCCTTAAACTTATGGACAGCAGGCCCGGTTTGAAAGTTGTATTGATCTTCCCCAGTAAACTGAAAACTCGGTTGGGCTGTAGGTACCACCTTTATACAATCTGGGTTCGAAGGTGCCTGAACAAACCGTCCTTGGGACAGGAGGGAAAGTTGAAGGAACGTTAGCAGTAGCCAGATTAGTGGTCGCCATATTAGGTTCATGCCATGCAGAAGGAAAATTCACCTGAGTTTGCTTGTCAATACTGTTAGTATACATGCCCCATAGATTAGCAGGAAGATCCTGGGTTTTCATGCCAATACTGTTGGTATTCATGCCCCATGGATTAGCAGAAAGATCCTGGGTTTGCACACCAGTACTGTTAGTATTCATGCCCCATGTATTAGCAGAAAGATCCTGGGTTTGCACACCAGTACTGTTGGTATTCATGACCCATGTATTAGCAGAAGGAACATTAGCAAATAAATGGTCTTGTCCTTGCTGTCCAATGGTTAATGGTGAACTGAACATGCTTGAGGTGTAAGTGGGTATGTGAGTGGTTGCATTAATATCAGAGATTATTGGCCCTTGAGTATCTGGTTAAGAGGCCAAGGGTGCTGTTGTAGCCTGTTTAACATCCACAGTCTCTTCGCTAGGAGTACCCTTATTAGCAAGACTAGTGGCCATTTTGGACAGTTCCCTCCAAGAGAAAAACAAAATATAATAGAGAGCCAAATTCAAGATCCAATCATTTTGAGATGCCTGGACACACTGCATTTGAAAAACTGGAGATCATAGGCAGCAGGAAATACAGACAGAGGGAGACAGTTCCAGAGCTGACCTGTTGCATAAATGAAAGACTAGGAGTAACGGTAAACTCTTGCATTAGAGAGTTGGACAGAAAAAGGATGAGAGTTTGCTGCTAGATGGGTGCTACGCGCCCGTCGTAGAGGTGGAGGAATGCAAGCAGACAGTTCAGAGGAGCAGTGACCATTAAAGCAGCGATAGAAAAGAGATAAAGATGCAACAGTGCGACGAAGAGACAGAGGTTGAAGGGAGTCAGTAAGAGGAGGAGAGTTAATGAGGCGAAAAGCCTTTGACTCCACCCTATTGAGAAGAGCTGTATGTGGGGAGCCTCCCCACACATGAGAGTTGTACTCCACACAGGGGCGGATAAAACCCCTGTATAGAGTCAACAATTGTGCAGGGGTAAAGAAAGAGCGGAGTCGGCTTAGCACACTGAATCTCTTGGAAGCAGATTTTACAAGAGATGTAATATGATCTTTCCAAGATAAGTCCCGAGTAAATGAAACCCCAAGCATGTTCAAGGATGATGCAGGATTAAGCTGAATATTGTTAAACATTAGTGGGTATACCTGTGGAAGATTTTGTCAGGTTGATAGGTGTAAGAACTGAGTCTTAGATGCATTAAAAACAACCATATTATTTTTACCCTAGTCAGAGATACGAGCCAAGTCAGACATTAGGTGTGCCATAGCCTCATCCGTTGTTTGTTGAAGTAACTGTTGAGATGGGCGTTGCGGGAACCGAATGGAAAGGTGAAGGGTGGAGTCATCAGCGTATGAATGGACAGGGTTAGATGTACAGCTTAGAAGATCATTGATGAATAAAAGGAAGAGAGTTGGTGATAGGATAGAGCCCTGAGGAACACCACTGTTGATAGATCTAGAAGAAGAACGATGGCCGTCTACAACAGCGGCTATAGAACGACCAGAAAGGAAGCTAGCGATGAAGGCACAGATAGAAGGATTGAAACCGTAGGAGGGCAGTTTGGAAATTAAAGATTTATGCCAGACTCGATCGAAAGCCTTTGAGATGTCAAGTGCAATGGCAAAGCTTTCACCAAAGTCCCGAAAGGAGGATGACCAGGAGTCAGAAAGGTAGGTGAGAAGATCGCCAGTGGAGCGTAACTGACGGAACCCGTACTGACGATCGGAAAGAAGGTTGTGATAGGAAAGATGCCTTAAAATTTTTCTGTTGAGAATTAACTCAAAAACTTTTGAAATACAGGACGTTAAAGCAATTGGACGATAGTTGGAGGGTTGGGAGTGGTCACCCTTCTTTGGGACTGGCTGAATGAGAGCAAACTTCCAGCAAGAAGGAAAGGTACAAGTTGACAGACAAAGGCGAAAGAGTTTGCATAGGCAGAGTGTCAGCACAGAAGCAACAGGAGGGACCCCATCATGCCCATATGCCTTCTTAGTACTGAGGCCAGTGATGGCAGAAAATACGTCAACTGAAGAAATTTTAATATCAGCCATGAGGAAGTCAGAGGGGGGAATTGATGGAGGAACAGCACCGGAATCGTCTAAGGTGGATTGGAGGAGAAAGTCTGTGCGAAGAGATCTGCTTTATCAGTAGAAGAAATAGCTACAGAACCATCAGAGTAGAAAAGAGGAGGGAATGATGATAAGGTAAAGTTGTTAGAAAGATTTTTGGCAAGGTGCCAGAAGGAGCGAGAAGAATTCGAATTGGAGAGTTGAGAGCATTTAGTATGGATGAAATTATTTTTAGTAGAGTGAAGAACAGACTTAGCACGATTCCGGGCAGAAACGTAAAGATGATATTATTCAGGGGTGGGTTGGCTCCGGTACCTTTTGTAGGCCCTCTCCTTGTTGCTGACAGCTTTAGAACAAGCGTGATTAAACCAAGGCTTTCTTGCGTTAGTCAAAGGATATGACAAAGAAATGTATGCTTCCATGCTTGGTAATTTGGACCACTCACCAGATGAGGCAGTACCCCGTAGTGTTGATAATTTGTCTCGTCAAGAGTTGGTTGGGTTGCAGGTTGCTGACCCTGAGTTGAAAGGTCTAGCTAACTCTGCTTGCAGTGAGGAAGAGTCAGCCGGTGCTTCTACTTGTTATTATATAAAGTCAGGAGTGCTTATGAGGAAGTGGAGACCCCCAACAGCATCAGCCGACTGTGAATGGGAGGTTGTACATCAAGTTGTCATCCCTCGTGTTTGTAGGCAGGACATCATCAGAGTGGCTCATGATTCTAGTTTGGCAGGACACCTTGGAGTGAGGAAGACTGTGGCACGCATTTTGAAACACTTCTACTGGCCAGGTATCTTCAGGGATGTTTCCTGGTATTGTAAGTCTTGTCACACCTGTCAAGTTGTGGGGAAGTGTAATCAGACCGAAAAGGTTGCACCTCTAGTTCCCATTCCTCCTTTTGAGGCGCCTTTCACCCGTGTGTTGGTGGATATTGTGGGTACACTTCCTAAGACTTCTTCAGGATTTTCTTATGTGTTGACCCTGATTGATATGGCTACTCGTTATCCTGAAGCCATTCCACTTAGAAATATCTCAGCAAAGAACGTGGTTAAGGAAATGCTAGGGTTCTTCACAAAGTTTGGTCTGCCCAAGGAGGTACAGTCAGACCGGGGAAGTAATTTCATGTCAAATGTTTTCAAGCAGTCTCTGAAAGAGTTGGGCATCACCCAGATCACGTCTTCAGCTTACCATCCCCAGACCCAAGGAGCGTTGGAGAGATAACAGCAAACAATCAAATCGATGCTCAAGAAATATTGTTTGGAACATCAAAAAGGTCTTCCATTCGTCGTATTTGCCGCAAGAGAATCTCCAAATGAATCACTGGGCTTCTCACCTTTTGAACTACTGTTTGGCCATGAAGTAAGAGGACCCCTTAAGTATGAGCCTGAGTGATAGTTTGGGGAAGAATCCTGATATCATGAATGATCTCCAGACTAAGCTTTCTCATCTACCTCCCGAGGAAAGGCAGGAGTTTTCGGCATTGCTGCAGGAGTACCCGCAATTGTTCCGTGCCACTCCAGGAAGAACCACTGTGTTGATGCATGATGTCAATATTGGAGACGCAAAGCCAATTAAACTGCCTCCTTACCGTGTGAACCCAGTGAAAGTTCCTCTCATCCAGAAGGAGCTTGGCTACCTGTTGGACCACAAGATGATTGAGCCCTGTCAGAGCGAGTGGAGTTTTCCTGTCACTCTAGTCCTTAAGCCAGGTGGGTCACAGTGGCTTTGCATCGACTACAGACGTGTTAATCAGATAACCAAAACAGACACTTACCCTCTCCCTCGCGTGGAAGATTGCATAGACAAGATCGGAAAGGCTAGGTACATAAGTAAGTTTGATTTGTTAAAGGGATACTGGCAAGTACCTATGACTGAACGTGCTAGGGAGATCTCATGTTTTGTAACAGTAAGAAAGACTTTTGCATGTTCTGAAATGCCATATGGTATGAAGAATGCACCAGCCACTTTTCAGAAGCTCATGAATGTTGTAACAGAGGGTTTGGCAGGGTGTGTTGTTTATATTGATGATGTATTAATCTTCAGTGACAACTGGAAAGATCACCTATGCCATGTCAGTAAATTTCTTGAGCGTTTAGTTCAGGCTAATCTTGTAGCTAATTTATCAATGTGTGAGTTTGGTCAAGCTAAAGTTCAGTACTTTGGGTATGTAATTGGTGATGGACATGTTGCACCACCAGGAGCTAAGGTTCAGGTTATAAGTGATCTTCCCAGACCTAAAAGTAGGAAGGAGCTACAAAGATTTTTGGGAATGGTAGGTTATTACAGGAGATTTGTTCTTAACTTTTCTATTCTTGTATCACCACTTACAGACCTACTGAAAAAGGGAGTTGAATTTGTATGGACCGATAACTGTGAATCCTCTTTCAACAAACTTAAAGCTATCCTATTAAGTCAGCCAGTGCTCGCTACTCCAAATTTTTCTAAGCCTTTTAAGATGGCTGTTGATGCAAGTGATACAGGAGCTGAGGCTGTTTTGCTGCAAGAGGATGATCAGGGTATTGAACACCCTGTATCTTATTACAGTAAGAAGTTCACTCCACCTCAAAAGAACTACTCAACTATTGAGAAAGAGCTTTTGGCCTTGATTTTGGGTTTACAGCATTTTTCATTTTATTTGTGTTCTGGTTTTGACCCCATAGTAATTTATACCGATCATAACCCACTGAAATTCCTTAGTAAGTTTAAAGATAAAAATCAGAGATTGACAAGATGGAGTCTACTTCTTCAGGAGTGTTCATTAGACATACAACATGTCAAGGGGAAAGAAAATGTTATTGCAGATTGCTTATCTAGACTTTAGACAGATTGTTTTAGAGTAATAAGAAATTTCCTTTGTGAATTTCTTTTTCTTTGTGGGGAGGTATTACATAGCCTATGATTTCATCATCCTTTGTGTAATTTTAACGCACAGTATGCTGCATGTTTGATCACGAGCGTGTTCTGCCTCAGTCCCCCCCTTCTACCGTTATAGTAGAGTAAGTCGTCCTTTCTGTTGTTCAGTGCGGGATTGTCAACTCTTTGTCCCCATGGCTTCATTTGCGCGTCCTTCTTACAAGTTGTATCAAGCTCTGCTGGCCCCTGTATAATGAGCTCAGTCTCTGCATCATTGCCACTTAGATCTGCTCCTCATTTTGTTCACATCTCTGTCCTCCCCTGTACAGTTATTATTGAGTGCTCAGGAAGTCTCCAACCATCTAGCAGCTGTGTAATTTGAGTATAAGTGTTGTTGCATTTTGTTCTTGAACTGTATAGCATAAGTTTAATTTGTAGGCCTAGTGAAGTTCCTGTAATTTGTGTAAAGGTTCTTTATGTCAGTCATCATTAATAATATTTTGTATCTGTAATAATTTATCTTGCATTTACTGAGCATTACCCAGTGTATTTTCATTTTAACAGGGCTGACTTAGATAAATTTATTCATGCTAATTTCGTGTTAATAGAGGCTATTGCAGTTAACCATATATTTAACCTGTTTTTTGCCATTACATTATCCTTATGAGTCCTGAATGTTTTTTTGTTAGTTTGAGCATTAAACTTTAACTTGTAATTTTACCTAACTCTTTTGTTTTGAACATGGAACTTTACGGGACAGTAGTGATTTTTAGTATTCTCACTTAAAGTATACATTATCTTTCTCTGTTCCGTAACAAGGTACATAAATCGGATTTATACCAGGGCACAACCCAATGATGCTTCACCTAGTCCGTCCTACCCAGCGGTTCTCCTGGAAGTGCCACTACGTCGGAGAATTCTTTAAGAAATGTTAGTAACTGAGTTTTATGAGCAATGTTATCTGTTACCTTCACGTATTGTTCTAGCAGCTTTTCTCTCCAAAAACGTGTAGGTTCCGACTGAGTCGTTGTTTGCAATGTGACTACGGGAGAGATCACTGTTATGTCGTTGACTTCCTTTACAGGGGCACCATAGGACAGTCGCCTATATAACATCCATCTCTGAGCTTAACTGCGCCACCACTCATATTTGCGATGAAGAGGAGCGTCTTCTATCTGGTCCGACATTACTCAGGGAGGATAGCAACAATGCCTTATGTTTTACGGTCTTTGTTAAACATACTACATCAGTTCCCTCCGATACATCAGGTACTCAGACAGGAATTTTGCAGATAGTTGGCTGGGTAAGTGGTGATTCCCACTCCTTTAGCCCTGACCCGCTTCCAATCCGTACTGTCTGTTTCGTGTGCATCCGGAGACTCCCTTGATGCTTCACTTGTCGGGGTCACAACTGGTTGAACGACTTCTGATTGGATGCTAGTTCCAGCTTGCGTTGCTGAGGGACTAAAGCCTACAAACTCCTTCCCATTAAAGAAAATAGTCTCTGAGGGTGTAATATTACGTTATACTCCTCCATGGATTCAAAGCCCAATAACCCATCTGTTGGCAGAGGGAAATCCTCAACCACATAAATGAAGCACATAACATAGGAGATCGTCGTTTACCTGCCCTCAGTGTCAACGGTACCTGGCTTACGATCTTCATTTTACTCTGTCACACCTGTCAAAATCACGTCAGGTGCTGACAACGTCCAATGAGCTCGAGGCATTTCATACTACAGCCTCTCTAGCACTTTACTAGAAATAATATTTGCACATGCTCCAGTGTCCACCATCAAAGACACCTGGCCTTTCCCTATGATCCAAGGTAACGAGAGCAAATCCACCTTTTTAATAGCTGCCACACACGCATCAGTGGACTGTACGATTTTGTTTACTTCTACGTTTGGTCCTGAGCTTTTCGCAAAGTAACCTGGTTTCCCAGTTTTTCCTGATTTGCAACAACAATTGAGCAATAGTCCAAAGAATGAGGACACTGCCCATGGATGACACACCATCTTTGCACTTTTGGCTTTACGGCCTTGGTCTTTTGCTGTAGAGAGCTAGTAGCTGTATCTCTCCAGCCCGAAGTTTGCAAGGCTTTGCTAGCGTCTGCATAGCATATGCCTGCCTTCGCTAAAGCTTGACTTTCAGTACAGTTAGGATGCTGCTGTGCTATATCTATGAACCTAAATATCCAAGCATCCAACATGTAGCAGTCGCTTGCAAAAGTGTCTAAAGTTTCCTTAAACTTATGGACAGCAGGCCCGGTTTGAAAGTTGTATTGATCTTCCCCAGTAAACTGAAAAACTCAGTTGGGCTGTAGGTACCACCTTTATACAATCTGGGTTCGAAGGTGCCTGAACAAACCGTCCTTGGGACAGGAGGGAAAGTTGAAGGAACGTTAGCAGTAGCCAGATTAGTGGTCGCCATATTAGGTTCATGCCATGCAGAAGGAAAATTCACCTGAGTTTGCATGTCAATACTGTTAGTATACATGCCCCATAGATTAGCAGGAAGATCCTGGGTTTTCATGCCAATACTGTTGGTATTCATGCCCCATGGATTAGCAGAAAGATCCTGGGTTTGCACACCAGTACTGTTAGTATTCATGCCCCATGTATTAGCAGAAAGATCCTGGGTTTGCACACCAGTACTGTTGGTATTCATGACCCATGTATTAGCAGAAGGAACATTAGCAAATAAATGGTCTTGTCCTTGCTGTCCAATGGTTAATGGTGAACTGAACATGCTTGAGGTGTAAGTGGGTATGTGAGTGGTTGCATTAATATCAGAGATTATTGGCCCTTGAGTATCTGGTTAAGAGGCCAAGGGTGCTGTTGTAGCCTGTTTAACATCCACAGTCTCTTCGCTAGGAGTACCCTTATTAGCAAGACTAGTGGCCATTTTGGACAGTTCCCTCCAAGAGAAAAACAAAATACAATAGAGAGCCAAATTTAAGATCCAATCATTTTGAGATGCCTGGACACACTGCATTTGAAAAACTGGGGATCATAGGCAGCAGGAAATACAGACAGAGGGAGACAGTTCCAGAGCTGACCTGTTGCATAAATGAAAGACTAGGAGTAACGGTAAACTCTTGCATTAGAGAGTTGGACAGAAAAAGGATGAGAGTTTGCTGCTAGATGGGTGCTACGCACCCGTCGTAGAGGTGGAGGAATGCAAGCAGACAGTTCAGAGGAGCAGTGACCAATAAAGCAGCGATAGAAAAGAGATAAAGATGCAACAGTGCGACGAAGAGACAGAGGTTGAAGGGAGTCAGTAAGAGGAGGAGAGTTAATGAGGCAAAAAGCCTTTGACTCCACCCTATTGAGAAGAGCTGTGTGTGGGGAGCCTCCCCACACATGAGAGTTGTACTCCACACAGGGGCGGATAAAACCCCTGTATAGAGTCAACAATTGTGCAGGGGTAAAGAAAGAGCGGAGTCGGCTTAGCACACCGAATCTCTTGGAAGCAGATTTTACAAGAGATGTAATATGATCTTTCGAAGATAAGTCCCGAGTAAATGAAACCCCAAGCATGTTCAAGGATGATGCAGGATTAAGCTGAATATTGTTAAACATTAGTGGGTATACCTGTGGAAGATTTTGTCAGGTTGATAGGTGTAAGAACTGAGTCTTAGATGCATTAAAAACAACCATATTATTTTTACCCTAGTCAGAGATACGAGCCAAGTCAGACATTAGGTGTGCCATAGCCTCATCCGTTGTTTGTTGAAGTAACTGTTGAGATGGGCGTTGCTGGAACCGAATGGAAAGGTGAAGGGTGGAGTTATCAGCGTATGAATGGACAGGGTTAGATGTACAGCTTAGAAGATCATTGATGATTAAAAGGAAGAGAGTTGGTGATAGGACAGAGCCCTGAGGAACACCACTGTTGATAGATCTAGAAGAAGAACGATGGCCGTCTACAACAGCGGCTATAGAACGACCAGAAAGGAAGCTAGCGATGAAGGCACAGATAGAAGGATAGAAACCGTAGGAGGGCAGTTTGGAAATTAAAGATTTATGCCAGACTCGATCGAAAGCCTTTGAGATGTCAAGTGCAATGGCAAAGCTTTCACCAAAGTCCCGAAAGGAGGATGACCAGGAGTCTGAAAGGTAGGTGAGAAGATCGCCAGTGGAGCGTAACTGACGGAACCCGTACTGACGATCGGAAAGAAGGTTGTGATAGGAAAGATGCCTTAAAATTTTTCTATTGAGAATTAACTCAAAAACTTTTGAAATACAGGACGTTAAAGCAATTGGACGATAGTTGGAGGGTTGGGAGTGGTCACCCTTCTTTGGGACTGGCTGAATGAGAGCAAACTTCCAGCAAGAAGGAAAGGTACAAGTTGACAGACAAAGGCGAAAGAGTTTGCCTAGGCAGAGTGTCAGTACAGAAGCACAGTTCTTGAGAACAACAGGAGGGACCCCATCATGCCCATATGCCTTCTTAGTACTGAGGCCAATGATGGCAGAAAATACATCAACTGAAGAAATTTTAATATCAGCCATGAGGAAGTCAGAGGGGGGAAGTGATGGAGGAACAGCACCGGAATCGTCTAAGGTGGATTGGAGGAGAAAGTCTGTGCGAAGAGATCTGCTTTATCAGTAGAAGAAATAGCTACAGAACCATCAGAGTAGAAAAGAGGAGGGAATGATGAGGAGGTAAAGTTGTTAGAAAGATTTTTGGCAAGGTGCCAGAAGGAGCGAGAAGAATTCGAGTTGGAGAGTTGAGAGCATTTAGTATGGATGAAATTATTTTTAGTAGAGTGAAGAACAGACTTAGCACGATTCCGGGCAGAAACGTAAAGATGATATTATTCAGGGGTGGGTTGGCTCCGGTACCTTTTGTAGGCCCTTTCCTTGTTGCTGACAGCATTAGAACAAGCGTGATTAAACCAAGGCTTTCTTGCGTTAGTCAAAGGATATGACAAAGAAATGTATGCTTCCATGCCCGAGAGAATAACCTCCGTAATGCGCAAGGCACACTCAGATGGCTCCCGGCCATGGAACCAATAATCATTCCAGGGAAAGATATGACAGTTACTATCGAAAAAATATAATAATTTGTGGCTGGTGGGGACGCACATCATCCACCCACTTAGTGTAGTCGTACTCTGTTTTTATGGTAGCTCTACAATGAGTGTTAAGCCAAATGATTTCCTGTAAACCTGGAAAGCATCTACAACGCTGGGTGGTAACCTTATAACCAACCAACACGTATTCCCTACGTGACAATAAGTGGGTTGGCGGTGGGTTAGTGCCCCTCCCCGGAAAACAAGTAACTGAAAATAAGGACAAGAAGCCTCGGACCAGGACTGAACAAAAGGTGACGACAAGGACTGAACAAAGGACATGATACGGATAGCTACATGAAATGTTAGGGGTGCAAATGATGAGGTGAAAGAAAGAGAGGTTGTCCAGATGCTTGAAGGTGCAAAACTGGATGTATGTGGATTAACTGAAATTAAATGGTGGGGTGAGAGCGTAAGAGATTTGGAGTACGGATGGGGTATATGTGTGGGAGTAGGTGAGAATGTGAGGGTAAAAGAGGGAGTGTCCATTGTTGTGAGTAACAGATGGAAGGAGAATATAATAGAGTATGATGCGGTGAGGATCTGTCCGTTCTCCCCTTTGGGGCTAAGATGCGAATGAATGTGTTTGAATGGATGAGTAAATGGAGAGTGAGTCGTCCTGTCTCGGCTACCTCCCTTTCCTTGGGGGAAGCAGCCTAGGTATATAGATAGATAGATGGATCAATTGGCTCAAGGACTGTGTACTGTAGGTAATATTGAAAAATGTGGGCGATTGTGTGCGTGTATACGCCAACACAAGATCGTGCAAACAGAGTGAGAGAAGAGTTCTGGACAAATCTGGAAGTGTGCATGGATAACTTTGAAAGGAATGAGAGAATGTTTTTGTTTGGAGATATGAATGGAAAAGTAGGGAATGTGAAGGTGGATGGAGCAGTTGGTGAGTGGCGTGTGCCTGCTAAGATGGATGAGAATAGCTGTGCTTTAGAGGATATTTGTGCCGCGAGGGGGTTCCTGATAGCCAATACCCTATTCAGGCACAAGATGATCCACAGGTATTTGTGGCAGGTGATGAGATGGGTGGGTGTTGGAGTAAATGAACGGAAGGCAGAGATTGGTTATGCGTGTTGTGGATGACAAGATGAGAAGGTTTGTATTGGATGCAAGAGTATATAGTGGTTGAGGGAGTGGACTTTCTGACCACCACTTAGTGGTGGTCAGAATCAAGGTCCAAATGAAATGGAGAAATAGAAGAAGTGAAAGATAGGAGGAAGTAGTTATTACAAGGAGGGTGGAAAGGTTACAAGAGGATGGAAAAAAGGTAGAATATAAGAGGGAAGTGGAGAAGCGATTGGGTAAATATGGACTGGAGCAGATGGGGGATGTGGATGGTGTGTGCAAGATATTCACAGAAGAAATCTGGGCAGCATGTGAGGTGGTGTGTGGGGTGAAGAGAAGACGAAATGGGGTGCAGGGAACAGCATGGTGGAATGAAGAGGTGAGACAGGCTGTGACACAACAGAAGAAAGTATATAGGAAGTGGATGAGAAACAGGGGCGTGGAAGAAGTTGAGAGACGGAAGAGAGAGTTATATGCAGAGAGGAAGAGAGAGGTGAAAAGATTAGTAAGAGAGAGTAAGAAGAGAGTGGATGAGGAATTTGGAAGGAATTTGAGTGTAAAGTGGAGTCAATGTAAGAAAATGTTCTGGAGAGAGGTAAAGAGAGTTAGACAGGGTGCAAAAGAAGTTAGTTGAGGAGTGAGAGATAAAAATGCTAGATTACCAGTGGAGAAGGGAGAAAAAGTGACCAGATGGAGAGAACACTTTAAGGAATTGTTGAACACAGAGAATGAAGCTAATGCGAGTGTAAGTGGTTGAGGAATGGCTGGCAGACGGAGGGATGTGCGAAGAGAGGAAGAAATCAGTAGGATGGAAGTTGTGGAAGCAATGAAGAAAGTTAAAATCGGGAAAGATCCAGGAAGTGATGAAGTGTGTGGTGAAATGTTGAAGCATGGGGAAGAGATAGTAGTAGAATGGATGTGGAAGATGTGTGGATTGGCTTGGGAGGAAGGTAGAGTCCTGGAGGATAGGAGGTCAGGTATAATAATTCCCCTGCACAAAGGAAAAAGGGAAGAAGTACGTGGCAACCACATGGGCATTTGTCTTCTTAGTGTAATAGGAAAAGTATATGGTGGGATACTTATTGACAGAGTTAGAGAAATAACAGAAGAAATAGTTGGAGAAGAACAGGGAGGTTTTAGGAAGGGAATAGGTTGTGTAGATCAGATATTCATTCTTAGATCGTTAGTGGAAAAGTTTCTAGAGACGGGAGAGAAGTTGTATGCGGCTTTCATGGATTTGGAGAAAGCATATGACAGGGTGGATAGACAAGGATTGTGGAAAGTATTAAGAGTATATGAAGTAGATGGGAAGTTGCTGAATGCTGTGAAGAGTATGTATCAGGGTGCCAAGGCTGCAGTGTGTGTGGATAGTGAACTGAGTAAACTTTACTATTTGAAGCTTGGATTGAAACAGGGATGTGTCATGTCCCCACTGTTGTTCAATCTGTATAAGGATTGAGTTATAAAAGAGATACTAGGTAGGGCACTGGATGTTGGAGCAGCCTTAATGAGAGAGGACAGTGTTTCGAAACTCCTTGCGCTGTTGTTTGCAAATGATATTGTGTTGTTAAGTGAAGACGAAGGGGAGCTGCATGGCTTGGTGGATGAGTATGGGAGGGTGTGTAAGAAACGGAATCTAAAGGTGAATGTAGAGAGGAGTAAAGTTATGGTCTTCGAGTGAAGTGAAGCCAGTGAATGTACAGTGAGACTGGATGAGGAGGAAGTGAAAGATGTGAGTGCGTTTAAGTACTTGAGTAGTGTGATAATTAAGGATGAAGTTTAGAGGGTGAAGTGCTTGAAAGGGTACAACAAGGAAAAAAAGGATGTTGGTTCCTTGAAAGCAGTGATAAGAAACAGGGAAGTGAGCATGGAAGTGAAAAAGTTACTACATGACAATATGGTGATACCAACTCTAACGAAGGCAGTGAAGCTTGGACCTTGTTGGAGGGACACAAGTCAAGACTGAAAGCAGTGGAAACGAGTTATTTGAGAGGAGCATGTGGAGTCACATGGAGAGACTGGCAAATAAGGAAATGAAGGAGCATTGTGGTGTGGATGTGGAAGTGATAGGAAGCATTAGCAGAAACACATTGAAGTCATTTGGCCATGTGGAGAGGATGGAGAGTGAGAGACTGACGAGGAGAGTGTATGTGAGTGAGTTGGAGGGGGGAGAAGCCAAAGATGAGATGGAGGGATGGAGTGGAGAGGTATACGAGAGAGGGGGGAAAGGTGAGCTGGGAGCAGGGCAGTGAAATGGATTTGGACAGGGCGACAAGGAGGCAATTTGTTTGTGGCCATCCCTTATGCGATTAAGGCATCTGGCAATAAATAGATAGATAGATTTTCATTGTTCATAGGAGAGATGAACGAAATGAGAGAGAAAGAATATCCTACGTTTCATTCCCCGCTGAAGGGAGTCACCTAGACACAGTGGCGGGGCTTCAAACATGGCTGGCAGTGCCACCTACTCTGGAGGCATTCCTACCTTTTAGGGTTCGACATCTGTTGGTCTCGTGTATCAAGCACCCCCTATATCACTGGTGGAGGAGGCCTACTGGTGATGTTCATCCCTGTCCATTTGCTGTCCTGGGCAGGACTGTTGCCTCCCTATGTGTTTGCTGCGCGTGACGTCCCGTAATCCTGGGATACGGGAGTCCTTGGGGTTGAGTGATGCTAGATGATGCACCGTGCAGGTTGCAATACACCTCTTTGGTCCCTTATTCTGGCTAGATAGGTGGCCTGGTTGGGCCCTACCAGGTCAGTCGTCTGGTCACGCATTGGCTAGGGTCAAATGGGCACTGGATGGCCTGGTGGTTCCTATCGTCCTGGAGTCACCCTTGCCCAAGTCCCCCAGTGGTTACCTGCATATACTCTCCTGCTGCCTCTGGGGTCACCAGTGTTGTTGTCCCTGGGATCCCTGGCATAAGATCTCCTCTTGCTGAGCTCCATGGTGGGTAGAGGGGTGGGGGAATGAAGTTTTTTTGGTAAAATATATCGATTCCTAAAATAAAAGTGTTGTTGATGACACAGCCTCTGTCCCTGGACTTTCTTTAGGATCCCCCTTGCTCATAACCACCCTGGAGCCTTTCCAGGCCCCTGGAAACTTTCCTTCTCTGCCCCAGCATCCTATTGGGACTAGGAGGGGGTTACGTCGAGTTGGTTCAGCTCTGGGGTTCGGCCCAGAAGACACGGTGCCAGAATCCACGGCATAGTATCTGTTAATGAAGAACCCTGTGGGCAGCTCAATAATAAATACTGACATTTTCGATCTCCACCGTGATATTGTCTCAGCTTGCGGTTGGGAACCTAAGATCTGTTCCCAAGGGGATGGAATCATCCTTACTGAGGTGTCCTTCCCAGAAGAGAACTCCTGCTTACAAGCTCTGACTTCTGCTGCTGGTGCTGCAGTTGCCTGTGCTCTGCCTGCTGCTTTTAACGGTTGCAAAGATGTAGTTTTTTCATGTGACCTCCTCTGGTACTCAGAGGCACAGCTTTTTATTTTCTTTTTTTTAATAACAACGGAGGAAGGAAAAACAAATGAATAAAAAAAATAATAATCCATTCACCAGATTACTGGTGTCCTCTGTTCATAAAATATCTGTAACAGTTAGACTTGAACAGCTGTGGGTTCAAATTTGGAGGGAAACAACTCTGGGGAAGCGAGTTCCAGAGATATGCAGTTCGGGGAATGAAAGAATTCTGTTAGGCAAAAGTTCTGCAATATGGCTGAGTGACATTCCAGTCATGAGTGCTACCAGATGTCCGAGTAGCACGAGGGAAGGCGTGGAGAGGTGACACCATGGATGCAACTTCGTCTGAGCATTTGCCGAAAAAATATCTGTAAAATAATACAAGGGAGGCAACATTCCTTCGTACTTGCAGAGGAGGTAGTTTATTTGTAATGGCAAGGTTGTTAATAACTCTAACAGCTTTGTTCTGAATTTTGTCTAGTTGTTTTAATGCAACCTCTCCACATCCATTCCACAAGGGTGAGCAATATTCAAGCTGAGAGCGCACATGACTCTTATAAATTATAGCTAACTGCTCATCAGCAAAGAAGTTATGGACTCTGTACAAAAATCCAAGTTTCTTTGAGGCGGTTTTAGCAAGTGATCTAACATGAGAGGTCCAGCTGAGGGCATTGGTAAGTGAGACGCCAAGAAATTCAATTCTTTTGGAGATGGGAATATTAGTAGCACTGAGGGTAATGTACGAATCTGACAATATCTGTCTATTAGTAAATTGTATGCATTTAGTTTTACTAGCATTAAAAGAGACAAGGTTGTTTTATCCCCATTCACTGATCGTAGATTGGTCTTTATTTATGGAGATGGCTGTACTGAGTTGAGAGTTAGAGATATTAGACATTGTAAATGGGTGTCTGAGTGTGAATGAACTATGTAGTGTTGAGTCATCTGTGTATGAGTGGATGGGATTGTGGGTGACAGACAAGAGATCATTAATATGAACCAGGAATAGGGTTGGCGCCACAACTGACCCCTGCTGCACGCCGGCTTTAATTGAGTGGAAGTTGGAACATACATCATCTACTTTTACTCTTATTTTCCTGTCACTAAGATATGAAGAAACCAAAGGAACAAAAGACGTTTCCATAGCAGGGAGTTTGGACAGCAGGGAACGGTGCCATACTCTGTCGAAAGGTTTAGAAATATCAAGAGCTACTGCATGAGTTTCTCCATGTAGATCAATTGATTGATGGATGGTATGAGTTAGGAGATTAAGTATGTCAATGGTGGATCTTTTGTGGCGAAAACCATATTGTCTATCACTAATTAAGTTGTTGGATTGAAGATGTTTAATAATGTGCTTATTAATTAAAGTTTCAAATACTTTACCAAGAGAAGATGTGACAGCCATTGGTCTGTAATCAGAGGGGTAAGAGGAACTTCCTTTCTTCGGAATTGGGTGGATATTGGCTTCTTTCCATGAATTTGGGAATAAAGAAGTACGTATGCATAGTCTGAATAATTTAGCTAGAACAGAGGCAAGTTCAGGGGAACACTTTTTCAAAACAATTGGCGGAATTCCATCTGGGCCTGGAGCTTTGTTGGTAGGTAAATTGTCTAGGATGGATTTTACGTATCTTGTCTGTATTTTAAGTGGGGCAATTTCAGGAAAGTCAAGTTCTAGTACTGGGACATTCTGGCTGGTATCGTCTGTGGTAGAGTTTCTGGCAAATGTACTGGCAAAAATATCTGCTTTCCCACGCGGGTCATTTGTAATGTTGCCATCTGAACATTTTAGTGGGGGAATGGAAGATGACTTGTTAAAGTTATTATTGAAAGAATCAAGAGTTGACAAGAATATTCTATTGTCATTAGGGTTGTTAAGTAGTTTTGATGCTTGCTTTTGAAGAAAGTTTGATTTAGTTAGATTTAATACAGCTTTTGCATGATTTCTAGCAATTTTAAATTGAGAGAGTGATTCAGGTGTTTTTTATTTTAAGAAAGAGTTATATTCTAATGCCTTTTGGGCTGTTGCTCTGGCACAGGTGCCATCAAATCATTTTGGAGAGTTCGATCTTTTAGTGAACTGTTGACTTGGTATGAATAAATCCATACCAGCTAGTATTAAGTCACCAATGTGGGACTGGGTGGAATTGGGATCACTAGAGAACAACGACTGCCATGGAATGTCAGCAAGATAATTTCTAAATCCATCCCAGTTTGCCCTATCAAAGTGCTATCGGGTCACCCTGACAGGTTCTGAATGGGGAGGTGTGGGGAGGTTAACTAATGAGGCTTTGATGAGATTGTGGTCAGAGGATCCAAGTGGTGACAGTACCTCTATCCTATATTGATCTGGTTATTTGTCATGAATAAATCCAAGAGACGGGCATTATGGTCAGGATTATCAGGTATTCTGGTTGGCTGCTTTACCAGCTGGGTGAGATTAAACGATTCTGCAAACAGCTCGCACTCCAGACCAGCGTCGTCAGTCCTGGCAGAATGCAATAACCAATCATCATTATATAAGTTAAAATCACCCAATATGGTAATTTCGGTGCTATGGGGCAAAGTTAAGGTTACTCAACTGTGTGGATATGGAATCAAATTCACTGGGTTCCGAAGAAGGATTGGCGGAGCGATAAACTACACAAATATATTTGGTAAAATCTTAACAATTAAGTTTATAGAATGAGTAATCAAAACTGGATGAAGTGAAGTTTAAAATTGTGTCAACTGCATAATAGGATTTGATATAACAACAGGTGCCGCCCTTGTTACGGAAGTTTGTAAGGAGATGGTAACCGGGAAAACAAAATGGGGATATATCAGCAGAGGGTGAGATTTGTGGTTCTGTGAGGAAAATGGCCAAAGGGGATATGGACTGAAGGAAAAAATGAACTGAGTTTAATTTGCGGTAAGGCCGCAGATGTTGGTGAAGAATAAGGCCGCACTTTTACTTCCTCGCTGACGAGCATTACCGGAAATAGCAACAGTCGCTGCCGGCACAGTCACTTGATGGCTGCCAGGAGGACCCTGTGCCGCCAGCCTTACCCTGTCGGTGGTGGGAATCCGTGGTACCACCTCATTTGATAGTAACATTGCAGTGGCCATTACTAACGAGAGTGAATAGAAGGTGTGCTATGTTATGCGCATGTAGTGTGGTGTAGACAGTTGAAGGTAGAGGTATTATGAGAGCATGCTGGCCTACTCTCTGTGTAAATGAATGCACTGAAAATGTTCAGCAAAAGGAGATGGTCAGGATCAAGTCCTGAGGGCTGGTGAAACGGGAGCTCCAGCTCTCCCTATCACCAGCTTGCCATCCACCTCGGGAGTACTGCCCTGTTCGACTGGAAATGAAATCTTCTGGTGTTGTAGCTGTTGGACGACTGCAGATGAAAATCGATGGTGTCCTGACCCTAATTCCTACCTTGTTCCTACCTTTCAACAGGTTGACCTTACCTACTTCTGTGAAGCTGGCTTGGCTGTCTCTTCCAGTGAAGCCATACATGCCCACCCCAAAGAGATGTTTCCACTGTCAAGGATATGGACATGTCAGCTGATTTTACTGCCATGCACAGACAGGCCTTCCTGGTGTCTGTGTCTCCTGTGGCAGACCACGCTATACCAGTGACTGTCTAAGACCCTTTGCATGCTATCACTGTGGGGCTCCTCATGCTGCAAATTCTAGAAATTGCTCTCACTACTGCCTGGAAAAGGAGATTTTGGCAATTCGAACACTTGAAAAAGTTTCATTTCCTGAGGCTAAGAAGAGAGCTCAGACACGCTTCTTCCAGCCCGGGGTTACTTATGCTGCTGTCCTTTCTGGAATGCCAGTGCACTGTCCTGTGTCTCAGAGATGGCCTTGACCCAATCCAGTGACCACTCCAATACCTAGTGCTTTGCAGGGTGCTGTCCCCATGGTTTGTACTGTTTGTGAAACTAATGTTCGCCCACCTGCTACTCGGACTGTTTCAGCCCCCACTTCGGTGGCTGATGGTTTGCGCACTTCTGTGGTGTTTGCAGATGTACAAGTTGACATGACTCCTTCTCTTTCCTTGCCCAGTATGCCTGAGGCCCCATCTGTATCTGGCACACGTCACCGTGGTTCTTCAGTCCTCTGAGCATGAAGACCAGCCAGCAAAGGTTTCTGTTGTCAAACCTTTTGCTGATCTCTCTTCTGTTCCCTCTAGCCCGGAGGCTGAGGGGTCTAGCCAGGTGGAAGCTGCAGCTGATGGTTCACCTATGGTCTGGTCCCCACCTGGGGATGGTGTTGGACAGACCATTGGTGTTTCAGTTCTGAAACAATGTCATCTTCACAGGGTTCTAATCCTGAGGATACTCCTTCCACTTCTGGAGCTTCTGATGTTGGCACTAGTCGTCCTACATCACCCAGGGCGGCCTCCAAGCCACTTTCCAGGCAAAGTGTTATTCCACTTCAGAGGAAGTGATATAAAACTTTCCTCTTCCTCGTCCTCACGTTTGTCCACAGATGTTCAACATAAGGTGTGGGTTCCTGGTGCCGGGCAGTCTCTTCCCAAGGTCCTTCCTAAGTATCAATCCAAACCCGCTTGCTTGTCAGGAGGTGTACAGTCTCGCACTTAATCATCATAATTTCTCCACTATGGGTTCTATCATCCAGTGGAATTGTCAAGGTTGACACTATAGCTATGCGGAACTTTGTCCTCTTGTTTCTCAGTTCATTCCTGTATCCATGTGCATCCAGGAGACCATGTTATGTGATGCTGTTCCTTCTGGTCCTTCTGGCAACCATGCATTTTATTCTGATCCTGTTCCAGGCCAATGTCGTCATGTAAGTGCTGCTACCTTCCTTTGCCAGGATATTCCATACAGTCATATGGACATCTCCACTCCTCTGCTGGCTGTTGATGTCCGGATGTTTTTACATCGGCAGTATACAGTTTGAAGCCTTTCGGGCTACTGTTGAAAGGGTGGGTCTGGAATGCCTTATTTGTGGCCTTCCTTCTCCCTTTCTGTTACCAGGAGATATGAATGGTCACCATCCACTATGGAGTAATAGTAAGGCCAACCATTGGAGTGTTATACTGGTCCCTTTATTGGAATGTGAGGAGTTTGGCATTTCAAACTCCAATAAGATGACTTATTTCCATGGCCAGATTGGAACTTTTACTGCCATTGATTTGTGTTTATGTTCAGCTGATGCTGTTTTTGATTTTATGTTGGATGTCCTGCCAGACCTGTATGGCAGTGACCATTTTCCGGTACTGTTAACCCGCCGCATCCCGTTGACGTATATATACATCCACACGTTTTGTCACTGTCAGTCCCGTTGATGTATATAATCATGCATCAATTGCAAGGTCCCTAATTTGCACAATTTTCAATTTTCGCATGTGATTTTTGGTACGTATACACGGCACACCTTCCTCTACAAGATGCCAGGCAGGGACAATGCCTTACCCCGCATGACCTTCCCCCCTGAGCATGCCATTGTCTCGGCAATTCACCTGTTACCAGTGACCTGGCCGGTAAAGACATGTCTTGCCACTGTACGAAATTCAGGGCCAGAGTGATTCCCCAATCAATGACAATGTATTTACGTGGCATTAGAGGAAAAAACAGTCAGAAATAATGATCGGGTAATGTCGCCAAAAAAGGTCAGGTATGCTGATGTGTTTGGTGAGTGAAACAATGCTTATATTGCCTATATTACTGTGTGAACACCAATATACTCCTGTACTACATATAAATTCGAACCAAATAAATAAATAAATACCTTTTATGATTGGTGTGGAATAGTTACCCTCCAATAGAATTCGTTTTCTTTGGAGCAACCCTGATAGAAAACCCAGAAAGGTAAGGGGTACTACTACCTGTATTGAGTACTTTAAACCTCAGTTGAGCAATTTGTCTATGAATTTTCGATGTTTCTCACCAAAAGCAGAGGTTTGAGCCAAAAAACATTTTTTCCAAAATTGGTCGGGACTGGGGAGAGTCAGTGGTGGAAAATTTGTCGGGATGGGGCACGTTAACTACTGAATGATAGTATTTGAACCTTCACTCAAATGTTGTATATTTTATTCTCTTTCTGAAACCACCAGACTCTTTTATTCAGCTCTGGAAAGGTTTTTCTTAATAATAAAAGTAATATAAACCTTTGTCAATCCTTCCACTACAAAATGTCCCCCTGAGTCTGATAATGTCTATCTATCTATCTATCTATAGCCCGACGCCCTAATCCCGCAAAGGGTGGCCGCAGACAAAACTCCTCCAAGTCACTCCATCACCCACCATTTGACTCCCCTCCCCCCAGCTCACCCCCCTCTCCCTCATATACCTCTCAACTCCATCCCTCCACCTCATCCTCGGTCTACCCCTCCCTCTCCCTCCCTCCACCTCACCTACATACACCCTCTTAGTCAGTCTTTCATTCTCCATTCTCTCCACATGTCCAAACCACCTCAGTGTATTTCTCCTAATCTTTTCAACCACATCCACATCTACCCCACAACGTTCCTTCACTTCTTCATTCGTCAACCTGTCTGATAGTGTCTGGACGTAATATGAACATATATAAAAAAAAAATAGTAACTTAATTGAAGGGGTCAGTGTCAAAATAATTTCGCCAATTACTACAAAAAAGAGGAAGCCAAACCTCCATACATCAAATATCCAGAAGACTGAACAGTTTGTATAATTAACCCCTATACCAGTGTTGCAGGTCTCGAGACCAGTTTGATGTTGTCTTGTTCTTGATCTTGGTCTTGCTTGATGTTGTCTGGGTCTTGATCTTCTGGTCTCGGAGTTTTAGCTCAAGACCAGGTCGAGACCGGCATTACAAAGTGCATTGTGGCGTGGGGAAGGTCAAAATTTATGATCATACATGGAGAAAAATTATGGTTAATTCAATTCACATCATGCCATCAGTATACTGTTTATAGATACTGCCTGGCTAGCGCTACGGTGATGATGCATGAGCTGAGCCCTGCAAGCGCCTATAGTGTGCTTGCGAGTCGAGAGAGCATGCATGACTTGGCCATTCTCGCAGTGATAATCTCCGTTTGTATGCACGCATATTTGCAGCTTTGTTCACCTCCGTGTACATCATATACGTGTATGGTGTATGCAATCCCCGCACCCTTCATACACGTACACCACAGGTTTAACTAGTTCGCTCAGAAAACGTAACCACAAAAATTTCTATTTCCCTATGTTTGTTTCTTCATGCCAATGAAACAATAAAAACAGAAATATATTACCTAGGTGTTCAGTTGTTCACATACATTAAATGTTGTAAACATATTTCCTCCCTTACAGGGGCGTTGCCAGGATTTTGGAGCAATGGGGGCCAAGTCAGAAATCAATGGCTTCCAACCTTTCGAGTTATGACCCTCCAGAGCTTCCAAATGGCTATCACGGAGGCCTGCAGTGACTTCAGTGACCTGTTTAGAAGAAATTAGAATATTTTCTAATGTTTCACAGCCATCCTCTTATTTCATACAACTTATTCAACTATGAGCGGGGGGCCATGGCCATGTGGCCATTTCTAACCCCACTAAAGTGGGGGGGGGGCACCTGGGGGCCGAAAAATCATCTGTAGTAGCAGGAAGGGCAGTGAGCAGATTCGAATGAGGGCCCATTTCAAGAAGGAAAGTTAGTGAAAACTGTTCTCATAAACAAATAGTGGTTACGACCGCAAGAAGTATTTGGAGCACTTATGGAAGTCTATCTATCTATCTATTGCCATCCGTTAGGGATGGCCACAAGCAAATCGCCTCCATGTCACTCTGTACCCCGCCATTTCACTGCCCTGCTCCCAGCTCATACCTCCCTCTCTCATATACCTCTCCACTCCATCCTTCCATCTCATCCTTGGCCTCCCTCTCCCTTTCCCCCCCTCCACATCACTCACACACACTCTTCTTCCCAGTCTTTCACTCTTCATCCTCTCCACATGGCCAAACCACCTTAATGTGTTTCTCCTAACGCTTCCTATCACATCCACATCCACACCACAACACTCCTTCACATCCTCAATTGTCAGTCTGTCTCTCCTTGTGACTCCACATGCTCCTCTCAAATAACTCATTTCCACTGCTCTCACCCTTGACTTCTGTCCCTCCAACAAGGTCCAAGCTTCATTTCCATACATTAAAGTTGGTATCACAATACTGTCATGTAGTAGCTTTTTCACTTCCATGATTTCTTCCCTGCTTCTTATCACTGCTTGCAAGGAACCAGCAATCTTTTTTCCCTGCTGGACCATTTTCAAGCACTTCACCCTCCAAACTTCCATCCTTACTCATCACACTACCCAAGTATTTAAACGCACTCACAATCTCCATTTCCTCCCCATCCAATCTCACTGTACATTTACTGACTTCACTTCTCTCAAAGACCATCACTTTACTCTTCCCTACATTCAACTTTAGATTCCGTTTCTTATGTCATAAAAGACTTTGTAATTCCTTTGTGGTTACTTGTAGTTGAGTTATATATATATTAGACTTGTGGACGAGCGGTTATTATACTGGAGTAGCTTCGTGAGTAGCTAATCTTCTTTCCCATTTGTCATGTAGTGACAGGAAAGGTAAAGAATAGTATGGGACTATTTTTATTTGTCTTGGAAATATTAACAAGTCTCTCACTCACGAGTGAGTTGAGCAGAGTCCCTGTCTCCCTGTCTCGCTCTCTCAGTCTCTCTCTCAAGTTGCTAAGACCTTTCTCCTTCTGACCTGCCTGTTCTAAGGCCTGTCTCCTTCTGAGCTCTCTTTCCTAAATTCTGGTGAAACAGGAGACGTATCACGTGTGTTCCTTGTGGATGGAAAGTTTAAGAAGCCTGTGTGTGAGTATATGTGTATGTGTGTGTATGGTCACTAGGGCTTTGTTCACGGGTGGATTGCTGACAACTAACTGTATCATCTCCTTACTGGCCACTGTCGTCAGCTTTCCTCAGTGTAATTTGCAAGCTCATTTCCCATTCCCAGGCTCGCATAGAGCTGTCTATCTATCTATTTATCTATCTATCTATTATGATTTGTAATTATAATATGGAGTCCTGATATCTGCTCGGTGACGCGAAAATGGCGTACCATCGACAGTTAATAGTCCTAACATATTAATACATATTATATACACATTATAATGAACTTAAAAGCTAATTAAGTGAAATACATAATATTGTAAAAGTAACATAACTGTATGAATATTGTATACATATAATATTTATAGTAAATAGTGATTATTCAGTAATATTACATTTTAAACAAGTTGTATACATATTTGAATAAATGCATTAAAGTAAATTATTGAACTGTAATACAGTATGTACTTGGGTTATTATAGTGAAATGCATACATGCAAGAAAAAAAAATAGTTTAAAATTAAGATTATGGTAAGAGTTATTAATATTTCATTTAAAGATAATGGTACTGGTATGCCATACATGGGTCATTCTTCTTTGTATTTTTATATATATATATATATATATAATTAATACTATATACAAAATATATACACTTCATTCAGGGTGGTTAACTTGGATGTTAAATCTCCCCTCACTAAATAATGACTCCAAATTAGCAATTCTTGCATGCATTCTGTGCATTGCGAACAGTAGTACTGCAACTACAATGCAGACGATTATAAAGACAGTAGGTGCTGGGCTATACACATAATATGAGTTGAACATACTCAAACTCAAATCTTCCCAGGGGTGCATTGTTTCATTGATCAGCTGCATAGTTTCAAACTTAGGTGAAGTCAGCTTAATACTTGTGCTCATGTTTAAGTTCATATCAGGCAGTGGGTGGAAATGTTTGTGTGTATGATTGAGAATGGCGTAGTGATTGATGGTGGATAAAGTAGACATGGCTGGTGTAAATACCGCACAGTAGTCTGGTGCTATGTATAATCCTGATGCTGACGTATGAGATGGTGGTATATCTGGACAGACTATGTAAACTGATGTGTTATGAGGGAAATAAAAAAAACTGTGAGTGTCCAATGCGTTGATGGTGTACAAGTTTATCTGGAGCAAAAGTGAAGTTGCAATGATGATGAATATTGTCATTTCTGATGATAGCCATTTCACAAGGGACTGTATCAGTAGGCTGAAACGTGAAAATGTACGCAGGACAAAGATGAACAGCATGTAAGGATGTGCGGCACTTACGTTCAATCGTTGATTCACTTGCGAAAGTGACAGTGTCCCGTCTCTTGGAGACCATGATGAGTTCGGTGTCTGTGTTGATGTTAATGATGACCAAAGTGTTGTTATTTTTATAGGGGAAGGGGTGTATTTGGTATACTGTGAACAGGTCTTCAGTGATGAATGGTACATGAACTACCACCGATGTTGGTGTTAGTGTTGCTTCTAAATACGGGTAATATTGCATAAATTCCCTACTGTGGAACAACGGTTTCAATTTATGTTTATGTATGCCTTGACTAACTATCTGACGTAGCTCATGAACAGGGAGTAAGTCAATTGTGATCTTGCCATCACCAGCATTCGAAATTCCTTGCATAAGTGCCCTGTAACGATCTCTAGTGTTCTCTAATTGTAGTAGAATCATGTCAATATGTTCTGTGATGATGGAGAAGTGTTGGAAAAGTGTAACGTTTCCCTCCAATTCATTTATTTTATCTACACTCTCGAGAGCTATGTTTTCTGCTTGTTTCAGAATTTTCACAATTGTCTTCATTGCTGAGTTCTGTCCTGTGATGAATTTATCTTGGTATGTTAATACCTGAGCTATCATATTAAATTTCTTGTTTATTTCTTTAAGGTCATCCTCTGTAGCCAATCCAAAGATGTTCCCAAGAACTGCGCCACCCAGGTCGAACAAACCTCGCTTGTGATGTTGTTCCTGTCGCTCAGTACCTCCGTTCCATAAGATGGGAGATCTTGGATCATGACGAGCATAGTTGACTTCGCCTATTCTAGTTTCCATTTCGCTAACTCTACCATTTCACTCACTTCCTTGGTGTTATGTGCTTGTGAAACATAATTTCCTATCATGAAGTCCAGAGTTCGCATCAGCGTCGCATGTCTGTCTAGATAAGTAGGTAATTCATACAAGTAATCTAGACCTATTTCAGTACTCATGACGTCCTTAACGATTGTAGTCGTGGCCGTTGGAGCTATGAGGCATCCTTGTCGTACTATATGTTTGGGGTCTAAGTGTGCATATCCTCTTGCTATGTAGAGGAGAATCCATAGCATAAGTCCCTTCATCGTAACCAACAGAAAAAAAAAATCTATTAATTTCCTATAATGCTGTGGTCGATGATAGTGATGATGTGCGTTACGGTTGATTGTTATTTCATTTATAGAAGGAGTTTAAATCGATATTTAATTCTCGTAAATGATGTACTGTAGATTTGATTGGAACAGTTGCACCTATGTTCGATTGTTTGGTATATGACCTTAATTTCTTTTTGTAATCATTGTTGTTTTCTTTTGCTTGGTTTCTTGAGGTACGTTCGCCTGTTCGGTTGTATCCGATGCTGAATAATTATTGGATAATTCCCTTGAAACTCGTTTTAAATGGTCAATATGAACTTGTTTCTCCTCGCCACTTGAAAGTGACTTAATTAAAACTTTGTTTGTTTTTATGTTAATTACTCTGTATGGGCCCTCAAATTTTGGGTATAATTTATTGTCTCTCGTATGAATGACACCGTAAACAATGTCTCCTAAGCTGATAGGTGAATCTTTTGCCTTCTTGTTAAATGCCTCCGTCATTTCTTCCTTGGACATCGTTAATTGTTTTTTGACTCTTTTGTGAATGTCCTGGAATTCACGTAAACGGAGTTTAGAGTAATCATCGTAATTGTATATAGGCATGCTGTCACCTTCTAGGAGCTCATATGGTAATTTTTTATCTGTGCCATATATAATGAAATGTGATGTGTCCCCGATGGATTTATTTATAGACCCATTAATTGAGGCTTCTACTCTGGGAATCCAATCATCCCAGCTTGCATAATTTTCACTGAGAATGTGTCGTAGCACATCTAATACCTTTTTATTTTGTCTCTCTACCAACCCATTGGATGCTGGGTGATAGGCCAAAACGTTAACCTTTTTGATGTTGTATTGTTTACATATTTCTTGTAAGATCTCAGAATTAAATTCTCCTCCATTATCACTTATTAGTACCTTTGGGGTAGTAAAGCGACATATTACATTATCTGTTATTGCCTTTGCTACTGTCTCTGCTGTCTTATCTTTAATTGGAGCTAAAATGACATAACGGGAAAAATGATCCGTTGCTACGAATAAGTATAGGTTATTATTGTATGATAATGGTATCTTGAGTAAATCAACAGCGACAACGTCCCATGGTTGATGTGGTACAGAGTAATTACCCATCGGTGCAGGTGTGATTGGGTATCCTTTGTGTTTCGCACATGATTCGCATCTGTCTATATGATTGTTTATATCTTTTCGTAATGAAGGCCAGTAATATAATAGCTGGGCTTGGGTGAATGTCTTATCCTTTCCAGGATGTCCTGCATGTGGGCTGTCGTGTATCAATCGTAATACTTGGGGTATCATGTCATTAGGTACTACCAACTGGTTAGTATTTCTTTGGCGTTTTGGTTGTTTAGAGTTAATTTTGTATATTGTATTATTGACCATTGTGAATTGTTCAAGTGGGACATGCAGTTTGGGTAATTGTATGTCATCTCCACTTTCTAACTTGTATATTACTTTAGACCATATTGGGTCAAGTCTTTGTGCCTTTGCGATATCCTCGTGGTTTGGGATATTTCCTTTGAGATCTAACGCCGCGACCTGAATTGTGTTCGGGTTCCTAGATAAAGCGTCAGCTACTATGTTCATTTTACCTTGTATATAATGAATTTGTACATTGTAGTTTTCAACTGTACGTTTCCATCTTGCTCTCCTCCCAGAAAGGAGTTTTTCTTTAAACATACCCACCAGTGGTTTATGGTCGATGAATAAGTGGATTTCGTAACCATATACCAAATCTCGAAACTTTTGTAATGTAAAAACCACTGCAAATGCCTCTAAGTCTGTAGTGCAATAATTTTTCTCCGCACCTCTTGTTTGTCTGCTGGCAAATGCAATTGGTTGATTCCTCTTTTATCTTCCTGCATCAGTACAGCCCCTAATCCTGTAACTGATGCGTCTGTACAAATAAGAAGTGATTTTGTGTAATCCGGATATGCTAAACAAGGTGCATTTGTTAGTTTAATTTTTAGAATGCTAAATGCCCTTTTTTGTTCTTCTTCCCATTGGAATACAGCATCTTTTTTGAGTAGTTGGAATAGAGGAAAGGCTATATGAGAGAACTGTGGTACGAATGACCTATAGTACCCAGCCAGATCTAAAAATTGTCTAACTTCGTCAGTCGTAGTGGGTTCAGGAAAATCTCTCACTGCCTGTATTTTGTCATCAGTGGTGTGACTACCATCAGAAATTAATTTGTGGTCTAAGAAATTTATTTCCTTAAAGCAAAATTTGCATTTAGAAAGTTTAATTTTTAATCCAGCATCACTAAGTTTTTGTAAGAGTAAGTCTAATTTCCTGAGATGATCCTTAATATTCTTCGTTGCGATTATAATATCGTCAAGATAAACAAATATTCCTTGTCCTAAAATTCCGGACAATACGTAATTCATAAGACGCTGGAATGTGCCTGGGGCTGTCCTCAGTCCCATTGGCATTCTTGTATATTGATAATGGCCTCTGTTTGTTGAAAAGGCAGTGTATTTACGTGACTCCTTAGATACCAGAATCTGATAGTAGCCGTTTAGGAGATCGATGGTCGAGAATATATTATTCTCAGGACCAATATTCTGTAGAACATCGCTTAGCAATGGCATGGGAAATCTGTCTGGGATTGTGTGATTATTTAGTTTACGGTAATCTACTACAGCACGCATTTCTCCATTTCGTTTGGGCACGAAGAATAGGGGAGCATTCCACGGAGAAACTGAAGGCTCAATGATTCTAAGTTTTAACATTTCATCGACATACTGATTTGCAAGTGTACGTTGGGAGTGTGGTATGCGGTAAGCTGGTACGAAAATTGGTGGTGTTTCTGGGTGCACATTAATCATGTGATTAATCAAGTTAGTACACCCTAATTTCTCCGGGTAATGCTACGGTGTCCCTGTGTGTTTCCAGCAGGGTTAACAAATAATTTTCTTCATCAAATTCACCTGAGTGAATTAAATTCTCTTTTATTCTTTCTCTATCCGTAGATTTTATCTCACTTGTTACTCCAGCTATAACTATTTCCTTCACAGGGGCGGAACATTTTTCAATATTAACTATGCAAGTTCCCTTTTTCAACTGAACTTCCCCATTCATGTGATTAATTATGAATATCTGAGTTTGCCCTTCGTCGTTCGTATGACATAATGCGTTTTCTACTGACAATCCCTTTACTTTACATAATTCTTCTAAGACAAGAACAGTACTATTCCGTAATTTGCTCTTTATGGTAACCTTCATGTATGAATTAGGTGGTATAACTAAATCATTACTGAGATGGGCTGGAAAAATTGATAAATCAGTACTGTTATCTGGGTCACTAATTCTGGAGGGTGGGGTTGGTGGTGAGAGTGGATCTATACACTCATCTGTTTGTGTATGTTTGTTTAAGCCTTTAATATTACCAATTCTTTTTGGCTCTCTTCTACCAATCGGTGAGGGCTCTGAAGTTATTTCCTCTATGAATTCATTATCAAAATCTATTCCATTCATTTGTGGGAGTATAGTTATGTTCTCAGCTCTCATGGATCTTAAGCCCAGTAACATATGAGCTTTAATTGCTAAGTTTTCAACGATATAGAAAAATGCAGAGAATGGTCTTGTAGTTTCTGTGAAACTGAGATTTAATCTTATCATACCCTTCACTGTAATCTCTTGTCCATCTACTGTGTATAAATCTAAATCAGCTTCATCCAGAAAAGTTACTTTTTTTTTTTTTTAAGAATTCTATTTAGTTCTTCATGTGTTATTAAGTTCACCGGAGAGCCTGTATCTAAAAATAAGGAAACGTTTTGATCCTCACATACAGCTGGATCAAGATACACTCATTTCCCAACATGCCTCCTATGTGAAGTTTAGCCTTGTTCTTCTTTACGTTTGTTCGTTTTTTGTCATGACTTGGTCTTCCCCCGATTTGAACATAGACACAATTTTTTCTACTGTTTTGCAATCACTGGTCCAGTGCCCTTGGTATCTATGATGCCTACAGTAAGGACCAAATCCTTGTGTCTTTTGTTTGTCCTCTTTTGCCTTGATAAAGCATTCATACCTTGTGTGTCCTGGTTTTGCACAATAATGACATATAATGGACCTATCCCTTGACTGTGACCTACGAGGTGATTTCCCATAAGAAGTGTTGTTTATGGCGCGAGACCTGCTCGGGCTGCGCGAAAACTTATGAAACTGCCTGTAGGAAGGCGTCTGTGAACGAGGCCTTGGCACGTTTGCTTGTTTGGCCTGCCTGATTTCTGTTCGCGATCGATTTTATTCCCTGTTTGGGGTCGGTGTAGATGTTTTCACAGCTGATACTGTCTCAGGTACCTTGATTCTACCAGAATGTGCATGTGTGTCGACCATACCTGCTTTACTGCACTGCATCTCTACCTCGTTCATTAAGTCTAGCAAGCACATGCCTGGGGTGTACGCGATCGTCTTGGCGATCTTAAGGGTCCTATCAGGTAATTTACACAAGGCAGCTACATAACCAATGATGTCCACGATGAGGTCTGGGGACATCTTTCCATTATCTGTTATCTAATTAGAATTTTCCAATGTAGCTAATAATGTTCTCTTGATTGTGGAGACATCAGCAGTTATTTCACTGAGCACATGGTTTGTAGTGTGCTCCCTTACAAGATCTACAGTTTTATGCAATTCTGGAATTACACCTGGCAAGTTCACACCTCCAGAAAATTTCTTCAAAAATTCAGTTTTAAATTCATCATGTGTCCTAGCACGATGGAGCTTGTCGGAGCGAAGCAAGTTGCTCGCTGGACATCTTTCCTGGCTTATGCAAGATGAAAAAATAGCAATTTTCTCTTGTTCATTTAGTATGTGGCGCTTGATGAACATTTGTTCGCACTGACTGACTAATGAAATGACATCAATGCGATCTTTGCCTGTGCCAGAGAATTTTGGGGCAGTTTTATCCTCGTGATACACAAACACGTGAGGTGTGGTTGTTAGATCAGCGGTATTTGTTTCTTGATTCATTTTTACTGTTTGCTCTGTTAATTCAACTTGGACGTATTTATCGTTGTGTGAGGGAATGGTGGAATATGTGCGACCGGACCAGTGAACCCTGTTAAGTATATTGGCATATGTGTGCAAGGCAGCGGCAAAGTCCGCACTCTCTACGTCAGAGGGGGTTTCCCACTCATCATCTGAAACTGCCATATTTGTGTCTTGATCTTTAGTGTGTGGTGAGGTTTGTACAAGGGGTGGGCTGCCTTGAGTCTCTGTTAATTGTGAGTCTGTTGTTGTGGCAAATTGTGTGTCATCTGGTATTAACGTGGGTGGTGGCGAAAATATTCATGTCATTAAGATATGGTGTTATGAAATACGCCTCTTGTTTATTTATGTCCTAGCAAAATAGATGAGTAAATAAGTTGAATATAGCTAATTTTAGCACTGAGAAGAAATGAGTAAGTATAATTTTACCCACTTGATACAGATCGTAGAGGTGTGTCGATACAAAAGTTGATCTCGGAAGAAAAATACAGGTTTGATTGAATATCTCTTGATAATTCTAGTGGTGTGTTGATGGACGATATTACTCAGGAAATTCCATAGCCTGGTGCTTGTGGTGGTTAACAGCTGTCCCAGGCAAACCTCAGCATAGAACGTCGAATTTCCAACTTAACTGTGAAAATAAATGAGTATGAGTAGGAGCTATGTGAATAATGAGTAATGAGTAGTGGGTGAGAAGTGCCAGGTGTCAGTCACACGTTGCTTGGCATGGCAGACTCGCGTTGTGATGTCATCTCAGCACATGGTGATGTCGGCTTCCCACACTGGTAGCTGTGGTGAGTGAATGAGTAGCGATGAGTAACTTGAGTGAAGATGAGTAAGATGCGTTATAAATGTGGCTCTGGTGTTTTGCTGTGTGTCTTGACCTCTGCGTCAGCAATGGAGGTAGGCGGGAGAGAGTGGTGGGGGTTTGTGTGCTTGTTGCTTTGGTCCTTCCTCTTCTTTACTTCCATTGTTTTATATTCTTCTTGTTGCTGCTTGAAGTTACGTGAAGATTATGGAGTTGTTTTGTAGGCTTGTAGGCTATTTGCATTGTAGGCTGTATTTTGTAGGAATTCAATGTAGAACTGAAGCTAATCTTGTAGAGTCTCGCCTGCTTTTGTAGAAATTTGCTTTTGATTCGGAGACGATGTCCATAGATTCGTTGCCACCAAATGTCATAAAAGATTCCGTAATTCCTTTGTGGTTACTTGTAGTTGAGTTATATATATATTAGACTTGTGGACGAGCGGTTATTATACTGGAGTAGCTTCGTGAGTAGCTAATCTTCTTTCCCATTTGTCATGTAATGACAGGAGAGGTAAAGAATAGTATGGGACTATTTTTATTTGTCTTGGAAATATTAACAAGTCTCTCACTCACGAGTGAGTTGAACAGAGCCCCTGTCTCCCTGTCTCGCTCTCTCAGTCTCTCTCTCAAGTTGCTAAGACCTTTCTCCTTCTGACCTGTCTGTTCTAAGGCCTGTCTCCTTCTGAGCTCTCTTTCCTAAATTCTGGTGAAACAGGAGACGTATCACGTGTGTTCCTTGTGGATGGAAAGTTTAAGAAGCCTGTGTGTGAGTATGTGTGTATGTGTGTGTATGGTCACTAGGGCTTTGTTCACGGGTGGATTGCTGACAACTAACTGCATCATCTCCTTACTGGCCATTGTCGTCAGCTTTCCTCATTGTAATTTGCAAGCTCATTTCCCATTCCCAGGCTCGCATGGAGCTGTCTATCTATCTATTTATCTATCTTTCTATTATGATGTGTAATTATAATATGGAGTCCTGATACTTACACGATCTCCCAGACTCATCCACCAATCCTTGCAGGTCCCATTCGTCTACACTTAGCAACATAGTATCATCTGCAAACAACAGTACAGGCAGTTTCCAAACACTGCCCTCTCTCACTAGGGCCACTCCAACATCCACTGCCTTACCTTGTATCTCTTTTGTATCCTCATCCATATACAGATGGAGACATGACATCCTTGTTTTAATCCAACTTTCAGCTAAAGGAATTCACTCAGTTCACTATCCACAAACACTGCAGCCTTAGCACCCTCATATATACTCTTCACAGCCTTCAACAACTTCCCATCTACTCCATATATTCTTAATACTTTCCACAATCCTTGTCTATCCACCCTGTCATATGCTTTCTCCAAATCCATGAAGGCTGCATACAACTTCTTTCCCTTCTCTAGAAACTTTTCCACTAATGGTCTAAGAATGAATATCTGATCTACACAATCTTTTCCGTTCCTAAAACCTCCCTGTTCTTCTCCAGCTAATTCGCCCGTTTTCTCCTTAACTCTCTCAATAAGTATCCTACCATATGCTTTTTGCATTACACTAAGAAGGTAAATGCCCCTATGATTACCACACAGTTTTTCCCCCTTTTCCTTTGAACAGGGGAATAATTATACCTGACTTCCAATCCCCCGAAACTCTACCTTCCTCTCACACCAATCTTCACATCTTCCACGTTCATTCTACTATTATGTGTCCCCCTATGCTTCAGCATTTCACGACACACTCCATCAATTTCTGGGGCTTTCCCCATTTTAACTTTCTTCCTTGCTTCCACAACTTCCATCCTATTGATTTCTACCTCTTTTCTCACATCTCTCCTTCTCTCAGCCATTCCCAGGCACTTATACTTGCATTACTTTCATTCTTTATGTTCAATAGTTCACTAAAGTGTTCTCTCCATCTGCTCAATTTTTCTCCCATCTCCACTAGTAATCTACCATTTTTATCTTTCAAGTAAATTATGTAATGTATATTTGTTATGCTAGGTGTTTTTAGTACGGCTTCCTGTCCTAAGAACGCATGGCTTAATACTGGGTTCTTTTCAAGACCGGGGCTACACCGCAAATATAGCAAATATAGAGGAAAAGGGCATAATAACTCAAGGCAACAACCCATAAGTTTATTCACAAATCTTGCATAAGGGCAATAGGATGTCTCACAATATTTCTGACTCATCAATTCTTGGGCTGCTGAATGGGGCAAGAGTATCTCGCAGGATACGTGAAATACACGGTTTACAATTCAGGGTTGTACAGTTTACAATATGAATCTTGGTGCCTCAGGATTATAATTTTTATACAGGTTCTGGATTGGTGGCTCTGAGTCACATGAGAGGCCTTATAGTCACCATTGTCACGATCACTGAGGGGTGCACTGGCTTGATCTTGTTGCTGGGGAAAAAGGCGGGGGAGAGGGGAGAATTTAGATTGACACAGGTGCAAGGGGGAGAGAGAGGGGGGGCGTGCTGAGCAATAGCGGTCACTACTTTTGGGCATAGGAGCCTTACTTCTATAGCACTGCACTTTAAGTCACTTTCTAGGCACGATCATCTCATGAATCCACTTTTGGCACTTTCCTATATGTCAGCGCACTGAACCACACACTGAGTCACTTATGTCCAGGTAGATCGGTGTCGTCCCCCATGGGCGTGATGAAGGGCCCTGGGTGCTGGGGGCTGGGGGCAGAGGTCTGGCTGGTGGAGTAGGGGCCAAACAACTTCTCCAGATGCCTCCAGAGCTGCTGGGTTGGAGATCCACGCCGCCTCGGCCGGGGGTGGGGTAGGCATCGCCCCGGGGAGCTGGGGGCGCCGTCAGGGACCTGGTGGCTGCGGTCCATTTCTGGGTGCTCCACCATCTGTAGGGGACTGCAGCATCATTCCAAGGAAGGGTCCGTCAGGGGCAGGTCCTCCTCAGGGGCCGGCTGCCTGGAGAACAGCCCCGGGGATAGTACAGGGCTCTGCCACCAGGCAACTATCGATGGACTCCCTGGCTGGGGAATGGTACTACTGCAGGTGGATGCAGGGGGCGACGTGCAGGCGTAGAGCGGCTGGAGGCCGTCTCTTGTCCACGGGCGCGGCAGGAGGACATTGCCTGTGTTGTGACCTCAGGACCGCCTCTGACACTGCAGGTAGTCCAGGCGGAGCGGCTGGAGGCTCTCTCTTTAGTGGAACAGCTTGAGGCCATCTCTTTAGTGGAGTGGTTTGAGGCCGTCTATTTAGTGGAGCGGCTTGAGGTCGTCTCTAGGGTGGAGCGGCTTGATGCTGTCTCTAGGGTGGAGCGGCTTGAGGCCATCTCTAAAGTGGAGCGGTTTGAGGCCATCTCCAAGGGTCTGTATAGAACGTAAGGTTCAGCTCCACCCCAATCCTGATGCAGGCCGGGCTGGTGAGAGGGTGGTGCACCAGTGCTGAGGTGTATGGGTCAGGTTGATTCCAGGGAGTAGGGGCTCGTGGCTACCCGGGACTTGCACCCATATAGTACGGACACACCGTATGCTCCATCTGACCCTCTGTTGTTGCCTCCTGGGGGTGTCCTGTTGCTGCTAGATGTTATCATTTCAATATTTATGAAAATTTTTTGCTTCCCACCTCTGTATCCTGAAAACCCTCCGGTCTCCTGTGAAATTATCATGAAAAATAGGTAGTCCCCCTTGACTGTTTATGAGAAACAAAAGATGAATATGTTGTGTATGGAACGTTTGGGCACGGGTAAAGCTCGGAGAGAAGTGTGAAATTTTGTCTTCTGAAAACCAGCTTTCGCATGAGGAAGATACAGTTATCCATGAGTATGATGACACTGACAAAGTATGCAACACCATACATTATAACTTCAAAACCGTACTTTCAAAAGTTTAAAAACTTAACAAACTTTCAAAAGCCGTAGCATCGGTGTGCAGGGCCATAGAGAGCTAGAACAGCATCCTGGGTTGCTTGGAAAAAGTTTGACACGGGCCAGAATATGAAGCAACATTGTCACAGTCCTGGTGTGGGCCCTGGTCCTTCCATACTCTTGAGTTTTGGCTCCGGGAATTATTCCCATTGCCCTCTTCTCACTTTCATACTTCTTAGCAATTGTCTTCCCAGACACTCCTCGACCTCACTCAACTCATGTGCGGTAGTCAACTTAAATTCGTTTAAAAGGTGTTGAGTATTGTATCGATACATAATCTGCAACTAGGTGATTGGGGTACTAGTGCATTTACTCGAGGGGCTGAGACGCCTGTGAAAACTGACCAGCAATGCAGCACCTGCAGGCTGCAGCTACTTTTCATTCAATCAGCGGACACATAAATTCTTGGTCTTGGTCTTGGTCTTGGTCTCGGAGAGTCTTGTCTTGGTCTTGGTCTTGGTCCCAGAGGATCTGGTCTTGGTCTTGGTCTTGTCTCGGAGGGTCTGGTCTTGGTCTTGGTCTTGAGGTGCATAGTCTTGACTACAACATTGCCCTGTACAAAAAAGGTCCCAAACCTCCTCATTATTATTTTCCTGCACCCCGCCGTGGGAAGGACCCTGGTGTGACACTGGCGAGGCACTGGCTACCACAAGGGGGAGCCAGTTCCCTTCACGGTGTATGTAATGTGCTGTACCTTTAGAGCGGACACACAGAAGTAGTTGCTTATCTGTGGTCAATGGGCATGCTCGACTTAACAGACTGAGAATTCGCATTTTTTTTTTTTCTAAGTAATATAAATAATGCTTACAGTTCTAAGGGAATAATCTTCCACATTTGTCATCGTAAATTGTTTACTTGAAAGTAAAGGAGGAGTTAGAATTACTGAAATGGAATGAAATGGATCTTGACAGCCTGTGCAATGCATATAGGGATCGCTTAGTTAGGAATGCTAAATTGGCGTGTGGTGTGGCAAGAGTAACAACAAAGAAGAAAGGTACGGCATGGTGGGATGAAGAGGTAAAGAGAGTGGTGGAGGAAAAGAGGAAGAAGTGGCTAAAGTGGGTACAGAACAGGGGCTCAGTTGAAATAAGAACTGAATATGCTGAGATCAAGAAGCACGTAAACAGACTAGTGAAGAGGAAAAAGGAGGAGGTAAGTGATGATCCTGGAAGAAAAATGAATGCAAACTACTTTGAAAATAGAAAGTTATTCTGAAAAGAGATGCGGAAATGTAGAAGTGAAAGCGGAAAGAAATGTGATGGTGTGAAGGATGCAGGTGGTAGATTATTAACCCATGAAGGTGAAATAAGGACCATATGGAAAGAATATTTTGAAAGCCTGATGAATGGAAATAGAGAGAGCAGAGCAGCTGTAAACATGATTGGTTTTGGGGGTGTGCAGAGAAGGAATGCAGTATTGGGAAACGTGACACTCGCACAGGTAAAGAGTGCTGTGAAGCAGCTGAAAAATTGGAAAGCAGCTGGGGTTGATGAGGCGTATGCAGAGATGCTTAAGTGTGGTGGAGAGAGTGGAATGAAGTCAATCAATCAATCATTTCCTGTGGCACCCTCGGGGATGCATAGGGCCTCGATGAACTCACACCACCACATCCTATCTTGTGCTAACTCCTCAAGTTCTCCCCAAAACTCATCTCCAGCTTCCCGTCTCATTGTCCTCACCCACGTCTCTTTTGGCCTTCCTCTACCTCTCCTACCAAGTGCCACCCACCCTGGTGTACCTCGTACTATTCCCTGTCTTCTATACACATGTCCTAGCCACTTCCATCGTGAGAACCTAACATATTCATCGACCGGCTGCACTCCCGTTATTTCTCTAATTCTACTATTTGGTATCCTTTCCTACCACTTAACTCCTAATATTCTTCTAAGTGCTTTGTTTTCAAACACCAAGAATTTATTTTCCATAGTCACTGTGCTGTACCAAGACTCGTGTCCATAAATTAAGATATTCCTAACCATTACCTTATAAAGTTTGAGTTTTGTATGCACAGAA
This sequence comes from Coenobita brevimanus, assembly GCF_032717465.1. Taxonomy (NCBI): domain Eukaryota; kingdom Metazoa; phylum Arthropoda; class Malacostraca; order Decapoda; family Coenobitidae; genus Coenobita; species Coenobita brevimanus. The sequence continues at coordinate 14,645,222 of NC_136997.1, forward strand.
AAATTGCTATTATTCCAAATATTTTTAAGCATGCCCATTGCCTGATTACCCTTCTTTAACCTTTCCTCGAATTCAAAGTTCAAAGAACTATCCTTGGCTAAATAAGTACCTAAATATTTAAACCTATCAACTTGCTTTACAACCATACCTCCAATTACGCATTCCTGCGCATTTTCCATATTCATATTGATTATTTCAGTTTTTCCACAATTAATAACCAAACCCACCTTGCGACCTTCACTCACCAAACAGTCCAACACTCTCTGCATCTCTTCTGGCCCATCACAAATCAAAACTATATCATCTGCATAATCTAAATCCAAAAGTTTCCTGTTCTCTCCCCAAAGTATACCTGCACCGGTTTCTGTTCCAACGCGTTTCATAATGTAATCAATGACCAATATAAATAGTAAAGGCGACAGAACACCACCTTGAATTACTCCGGACTTGACTTCAAACGAATCACTCAGACAACCATCAACCATCACTTTACAAAACGTGTCCTCATGCATGTTCATAATGACCCTCACAAACTCCTCTGGTATTCCATAATGTCTCATGATCTTCCCCATAGTCTATCTCGAAACACTATCAAAAGCCTTTTCAAAATCAACAAAACAAAGACTTAACGGTACTCTCATTTCATTTACTTGCTGCATCAAATGCCTAACTATAAAGATCTGATCATTGCAACCACGTCCCTTTCTAAAACCAGCCTGTTCATCCCTCAGAATACCCTCAACCACCGGCTCCAACCTATTTAACAACACTTTACTGAAAACTTTCAAAGCTATCGGTGACAAAGAGATTCCTCCAATTACCACATTCACTCAGGTCTCCCTTCTTCGGAACTTTAACAATTACACCATTCTTCCAAACTGATGGTAGTAACCCCGTCACCCATATCTTATTGAATAGCTTGGTCAAGATCATTATTAATCTATCCCCCTCCACTTTAAACATTTCCGGAAATAAACCATCCTCCCCTGGTGCCTTATTATTCTTTAACTGTTTTACTGCTTTCTCCACTTCTGCAAGCCTCAACTCTCCTGTTTCTATATTTAAATCTTCCTGAGCAGACGGTATATCCTCTTCTGGTGGTATTGGTCTATTAAGAACTGTCTCAAAATGCTCTTTCCATCTATTTTTAATATCTCCATCTTTGGTCAATAAATTTCCTTCCCTGTCTCTAACTGGTATTTCCTTGCGTTTACCTGCATTACCACTCAGTTCTCTAATCGATTCATATGCTATTCTTTGACTCTGTCCATCATTTTTGTTTATTAAGATTTCAGTCTCTGCAGCCTTTTCATCCACACATCTTCTTTTATCTCTCCTAGCTAACCTTCTTACTTCTGAATTCAAACTCCAGTACGCAGCTCTTGCTAATTCAATCTCTCGTTCATCAACGCATTGCATCTCACTCCTCAATTTAGCCTCACCTCTCTTTTTTATCATATCCCACGTTTCCTCTGATATCCATTTCTTTCTCCTGAATCTATGTCTCCTTTTAATCGTACATTCAGCAGTCTCATGCAAAACTTTGTTCACATCCTCCCACATCTCATGTACACTTCTCTCCCCCTCTTCCAACGTTTCCAACACCAAAAACCTATTTCTGCATTCTAATCTGAATTCCTCCTTTTCTTCTCCTTCCCTTCTAAGCTTAACAATATCGTATCTACCAACACCAGATTTTTCCTTCTTCTGATTTTTAAGTTTAAACCTTATTTTTGCAGTGCTGAGTTGATGGTCACTACCAATATCCGCTTCCCGTTTAACATGAACATCTAGCAGAGAACTTCTATGCCTCCTACTGATAGCGATGTGATCAATCTGATTTTTATATTTTGCACACGGCGACATCCAAGTTGTCTTGTGTATATTGCAATGCTGAAAGAGTGTGCCCCCAATGACTAAGTCATTTGCTAGACAGAAGCTTTCAAACCTCACTCCGTTTTCACTCATCCTACTACCAACTCCCATCTTACCCATACATGCCTCAAATCCCTCATTTGAACAGCCCATTACTGCATTAAAGTCTCCAACGCAGATCAAAACATCATGTCTAAGTATCCTTCCTACTCCTTCTTGCAACTTTTCATAAAATGTGTCTTTCCTTTCATCGAGTACATCATTAGTAGGTGCATAACACACAAAAAGACTGATGTTGCCATGATTTGATTTAAACCGTGCGTATAACAATCGCTCATCTATAGGATCCCACTCACATAAAGCCTTATTTGCCTTACAACCCAGCAACAATCCTACTCCCTGATAATGCATTCCGTCCTGTCGGCCAGATATCAATAAACGTATACCATCCTCCAAATCCAACTTATCGACTCCAGTTAATCTAGTTTCTGTCAGAGCACAAATATCAAGTCCGTAATTTTGAAAAACCTTCACTAACTCATCGATTTTACCGTCATGATTTAGCGTTCTCACATTTCAGTTACCAATTTTAATTGTATTTTTTGCATTAACAAAGGAATTAGATTGTAATTGAGGCAACCGTGAGATTCTTAGCACCCCCTGCCCATTTAAGGGCTGCACGGGTCTGGAGGCCATTATTGTTCTTTCAGAGTCCATCAAGGTTTCTTTGACTAACTTCCTGAACACCTCGCCATTGTGTTGCAGTCGCAGTAGGCAGCTAACTTGCCTGATTGCCCACACCCGAAAGACCCAGCTATGCTGTAGCCAGTCACGTGCCGGCATGCTTCCCAGCCATTTCACTCTCAAGGAGTTCCTCTGCCTGAGAAAGCAACCACCCCCCTGCTCCCGAGGGCTTTTGATCTGTGTAGGTAGAGGGCGATCACTCCCTCACTAGCCATATACAGTGTATATACAGTGTATAGGAATGAAGTGCTTGTTGGATATATGTAAGAAGGCATGGATGAGTGAAACTGTGCCCGCAGAGTGGAAAAAGGCTGTGATTGTACAATCGTCAGCATAAATTCGCTGCAAGTCTACTCGTGTGATGCGAGTCCTTTTGTCTGGCAACAGTGTAAGGGGACTAGTTGCCACATAGTCTTTTATACACTTTAAAGACGTGTTTTTTAAAAGTGGTACTAGAGGCTGGCTGGAGTACAATATTATGTATACCGTATTTAATTAGTATAAAAAAGGTGCAAGAGTTGACGGAATGTTATGAAACGACGTACGAGCATTATACTCTGACATCCCTCATAACCGTGTCTAAACTCCCTTCCCCTCTCTCCTCCTTTCTCCTCCTGATGTCCCCCCACCCTTCCTTCCCCCTCCTACTCCCAAGTCACATTCATACCTCTCCACTTTCTCCTCTCCCCACTCTCTCAACCTTCATTCATTTATCGACGGCACTAACCCGACTGGTGCATCATAATTCTCTCTTGACTGTTTACTAAACCAATACTGTCCTTTGCTCAATTGCTCGAAATGCTTTAATAAAATGTATCTAAGGCTAATCACCAATATTCCTTCCTGTTCTAATCCCATTCTCACCCTCCCCGTCTGATTCCCACTTTTTTTATTCCAGTTGTCATTCTTTTCTCCACCCCTTGCCACTACCAACAGCCGCTAGATACAGAAACGTTTGAGGTCTCGTTCTTGTGATGTATTCGTTACTGTGTGTGTGTGTGTGCTCGCGCGCGCGTGCGTGTGTGTGTGTGTGTGTGTGTGTGTGTGTGTGTGTGTGTGTGTGTGTGTTTAGTGTGCCTGGCAGTTGGTGGCTATTATTTCAGTAGGCGAAATTAAACAAACATTTGTGCCCATTCCTCTTACTTCCTCTTTCTCTCTCTCTCTCTCTCTCTCTCTCTCTCTCGTTCCAAGGAAAATGTTCCCATCCTCCTCATACTGTTCACTGTTTCATGAAGCAGGATCAGAACCCATCTTGTTTCGAACTACAGTATCACGTTTGAAGTAAAGAGTGATGAAAAAGACTGAGGCATGGCAAGATACTCTCGAATATAAGGAGCTAAAAGGTTACAGGAATAGACAAGAAATGGAGAAGAGTTCAGTTCATTACGTAGATCTGCGTCGTGGTTAAGGTAGACAGGGTGCGGAGAGAGGGGAGTGGAAATGAAGGAGCATGGGGGGGGGGGTTGAGAGGTAGGGTGGGGAGGGACATGGGGTGGGTACGAGGGAGAGAGCAGAAGTTTTATCACTCTACAGTACAACATTCTTCTGTCGTCTTTTGCTCATTTTTGTGCTAATCAGATATAAAGACTATTGCATTCTGGGCGATTTATAGCACTAATTCTTACAAAACACGTCTTTAAAGCGTAAAAAAGCCTGTGTGGCAACTAGTTCCTACACACTGTTGCCAGACAAAACAACCACATCACACGAGCAGGCTTGCAGCGAATTTGTGCTGACGACTGTACCTAAGTACAAAAATAAAGGTGAGCGAAGTGAGTGCAAGAATTATCGCGGCATAAGTTTATTGAGTGTGGTAGGGAAGGTATATGGAAGAATTATTATAGGGAAAGTAAGAGATATCAGAAGTCCTAGTGTGTGATGAACAGGGTGGCTTTAAGAGTGGCAGAGGATGTGTGGATCAAATATTTGCAGAGAGACAGATAGTAGAGGAGGCTTGTGAGAAGGACCATAAGGTGTTTATGGCATTCATGGATCTGGAAAAAGCATATGACAAAGTGGACAGAGAAGGATTATGGAAAGTTTTGCAGTTGTACGGTGTACAAGGTAAGCTGCTAGGTGCTGTCAAGAGTTTTCATGATGCTAGTGAACCATGTGTAAGGGTTAATGGGATCTAAGTGAATGGTTCACGATCAGAGTGGGCGTGCGACAAGGTTGTGTGATGTCCCCATGGTTGTTCAATATATATATGGATGGGGTGATGAGACAAGGAAAAACACGAGTAATGGAGAGAGGGATGGCGTTGGTAATAAATGGTGATGGATGGAATGTTTCAAATTTGTTGTATGCTGATGATCCAGTACTGCTTGCAAGTACCGGACAAGAACTTGGTAGGCTAGTGCAGAGTTTTGCTGATGTCTGTAAGCGTCGTGCCTTGAAAGTAAATGTAGAAAAGAGTAAAGTGATGGTTATTGAGAGAGAAGGTGACTCCCAATGCGATGTAACAGTGAATACAGAGAGCCTGGAATTAGTGAGAGAGTTCAAATACCTGGGTACAGTGATACAAAAGAGAGGAAAATGTGCAAAAGAAGTTGAAAGTAGAGTGACACAAGGAAGAAAAGTAACTGGTGCAATGAAGGCCTTGATAAGAAACAGAGGCTCGAGTGCTGCAGCTGCACGAGGCTTACATGAAGGAGTGTTAGTGCCAACTTTAACATATGGATGTGAGACTATGGTGAAAATGAAAAGTCAAGAGTAAGAGCAGTGGAGATGGAATTGCTGAGGAATGTATGTGGAGTACAGAGAGTGGATAAGATACGAAACAATGTGATTTGTGAAAGATGCGGAATGAGGAAGTCGGTGGACACCAGAATTGAAGAGTGTCCTGAGATGGTATGGTCATGTGGAGAGAATGGATAACAATAGAGTGGTGAAAAAGGTATATCTGAGCAAAATCGAAGGAAGGAGGAGGCGAGGTAGGCCAAGGAGAAGGTGGAGAGATATGGTGGATGAATGTGTGAGGAAAAGAGGTTTGGAAGTCGGTGAGGCTAGGGAACTGACAGGAGATCGAGCTGGCTGGATGAATGTTGTGAGAAGTGCATGATCAGGGAATATTGGCACTCCTTTTTAACATGGTAGCGTCTGGATTGACTCTATCAGATATGATTATGTGCAGCTACAGAACGTGGTGAATGTTTTTGGCGTATCCGGTAGAGCCAGGATTCCGAGGGCTTGAATGATGAGTGAATGGAAGCGTGGCCCATTGGATTGGGCAAATTTGGGCTGTCTGGACATTGCTACTCCTCTCCCTGCCCTAGGGTGGGAGAGGAGGTCCGGATGATGATGATGATGATGATAATGATGATGACGAATATTCATTTTACGCAAAAAGAGCAGGGGAAGGACAGGCAGAGTTTCTGAAAAGAAAAAAAAAACATTTATTCTACATAACATAACTGATTTATGTTACACATAAAAATAAAGATCCTTTGTGTTTAATCGATTATTTAAAGCTTCTGATTATGTAAACAAGTTATATTTATGATGAAAGATATTAAACATCATGAGTATTATATTGTTCAAAAGTTGCCTCTTTCACTAAATATTCCAAAGTTACATAATGTGTCGAGAGTATTACAAGACTCTGAACAAAATGTGCAGTGCATTTGACACTGTTCATTTGCCAAGCATCCTGTCGACAAATCAAGGTCATTTTGGAAGTGACATGCCATCTCAAAAGTACAAAATCTTTCATACTCTTCACTGTTCATTACACTGTCTGTATCGATGGTAACATTTTCCTTTTCTTGTAGAAAAAGTATTGTATAATGTACAGCTAAGCCACTTCATAAAACTAACAGCATCGTAGTGATGTGCGACACGAGGTTTCGCCACTTGGTATATTCATTTTTAAAATTATTCCTAATTTTTCCTTTTTTTTTTTTAAGTAATATATTCATTTTTTAAGAGCAGGAAGATACACTGAGACAATAAAGATATGAGTGTTTGATTTTCATTCATTTTTTTATTTGTCTTTAAACCATGCCTATAAGAGAAGCCTTCACCTTATGTGTCAACTCGGTTACTACTGACAGGTGACATTCTCAGGAGGTTCTGATTGATGATCGCATTTTACGCGGGACAGAAGAGATTTTGTAACACCTCTTCCTTCGCAATGCATTTTCCACGTTACACCTAAATAATTTTCATCCTTACGCATGTCACTGGTGGAAACTATGTCGATATTACAAAGACTGAAATACAAATCAATCATTCAATCTTTTATTCTGCTCCATCAGAAGCGCAGGGCAGAGGGCTGGGATGCTCAGTCCTGATATTTAAGGCAATGTTGACCAGCCTCACAATCACCTGAGTGGCATTATGTGAGTAAAACCATCTTTCAAAAGGAAACTCGCAAAGACTCCATTTTGTTGGAGCACAACCCACAAGATCGCGTCAACTGATTATGTGGTTAGCACCCACCGTCCTGAATGGTTTCCTGGATTACAGGAAACCACTTGGCTCATTACTGAGTGATATAAATAACAAATAAGATAATGACAAGGAGTAATAGTAAAACTAATTCTCTAAGATGAGGTGCTCTGAAATAACCCATGTCAGCTAGAATACGACCCTGCCTGTCGTCTCTGGAGCCAGTAAAGTTGAAGGAAGTTACAGAACTTGTTTGCATAGAATAGCGAGGCCCCGCAGAGAATGTCGTTTCCTACTGTACTGCTACATGCCTTATTTCCACTCTCATCATCTACATACCATGGAGGTTCAGAGGGATATTTTGAAGATGGGAAATAATAACTAACAGCGAACCTCTTGCTTGAATCCTATGATAATGACCAATTGACTTACCATATGGATAGAAACATTTAAAAACTAGTTACTAATGTTCAGCAGCCCCAAATAACGCACACCAAATGGTCCAAAAAACCTATGCTAAAACTATAAAGGAAAAGAAGTAACAAAAACTTCAGAGCCATGATCCACGTCAACTGCAGACATAATATAAAGTTTTTTTTTTTTTTTTCGTTTGGATTTTATCTGACTACTTAGATTTATTTCCTTCATCACTAATTTGCTTGCGAGCTTGGATCTTTCCTGCCATCATTGCTCACATGCTCACATTTTTTTTTTTCATCTGTGAAATAGTATTTCGTTAACTTAAAAAAACGTGAAATGGGTTAGGTAACGCTTTTCCCAAGTATAACACACACACACACACACACACACACACACACACACACACACACACACACACACACACACACACACACACACACACACACACACACACACACACACACACACACACACACACACACACAAAACACTTCTTTTTGTATTTGTGTTTAACTGTCTGCTCCTCATACTTATGCAATTTGTTTCTATGTCCCTAAAGTACAGCACATAAAAAAAAAATAATTATTATTTGTATCGTTTGTTTTACTGTCTTGTTTACTATTAGATTGAATATTGATATGTATCTCCCACCCAAGGTTCAGTCGGCATCAGAAGTCCCATCACATCTGCTGCTTTTATCTCCGCGGACTTTGAAGGTTAGTGTGGTTAATCTGCAGCATCCGACACGCATGACACTGATCAGCTGCGAAAATAAGGCATCAGTGTCAGATGCTGTGAAGTCACCACACTGATTGTCGACGTGCGTGGAAGGTAAGCAGGAAAGGCGGCAGAACTATTGATGCCGACTGTACTCAGCTTTCCCTTAAAAGTCAACATCCCATTTGATCGCCAATGTTACTAATGCCATACTGTTATTCTTCCGCCAGCACTGACTGCACACACACTTAATTCAAAAGACTCATAGCAGTAAATAGATCACGTGTTCGATAATGCAGAAGAGAACTGTGTTGTGGTGAGATGATGAAGACTGAGGTGTTGACAGTGAAGGTAATGTGTTGGTGAAGGTGACGTGCATCTTAGGCGAGTAAAAAAAGGTTACTTGGGTTAATATTTTAAGTTGAGATGTTGACCTGTAATAGTGTTTGGGTTTGTGGCATGTGTTGAGGATAGTGAAAATAAATGTCAGTGTGTTTGCTGAAGGTAGTGTTAATCCAGGGACACGAGCTGAAGGAGTTCCATGTTGTCTGTAGGGGTAATGATTAGAAACAATGACGTGGGCACTAGGGAGATCACAAAGGTCGATGTGTTTATTGTGTCTAGTGTTTTTCCCACTGACATGCGCACTACGGGTGCGTTAAAGGTTGATCAGTTGATGGTAATGTGTTGAGAGCAGTGGTGTGGTTGTGGCTGCTTCACTCACCATGTCGCACTCACCGAGGCAACTCGGCCTCCTCCTCCTCCTGCTTACTTTCGTCCCTGCAGTGGTTGGATTCGGCTCCCTAAGGTTGCTGTCCCTCCTCACAGGTCAGGCATGACCGCCAATAATCTCATCAGTTAGGAAGGATTCTAACATCTTTACTTGTCAGTTCATTTCTGTGTACGACGCATTAACATTGTCTTACATGACAGTCTTCTCCAATTTGTGGGACGCACACTATGGGCAAGGGGAGGGGGGAGGGCGAAGCCTCATGATAAAAGATTTAAGTAGTACGTTACACAATCTTTGTTACCATATTTTAATATTTCACTTCAAGCTAGACTCTAGACTGATGTCAATATATTTTAGTATATTTCTACTAGTGTGTAGGTGTGGAATTGTAAATGTGTTTCTGGCCTATGTAACATTTTTTTGTACTGCTCAGAAATGTCAGTTTCAAAAGATGCTTACTTAAGTTTGGTAGGACATGCGGCCAAGCTCCTCTCCGGACTCTGGTTAGTTTTGAGGTGGGCCTGATACGGGCGGGATGTGTTCAACCAGTCAGAATAAACACGCGTTAATTTAATTCGGACTTAGGATTGAACTGAATGGACTTGAAGGAGGTATATGATTGCTGAAAACGATCTGAAAATAGCATAAATATTTATCTCTTGTTATACATACAGTGAGCTTAACCCTCATAAGGAAAAAAAAAAATCGTAGTGGTAGAAAATACGAATAAAAAGGATGTGGCAGATAATTGGAACATGTGTGGTCGTCATCACAAAAGCGTTAAACGTCTTCAGTTCAACTGTGTCACGCTCGACATCTTCGGAAGTACAGTCGTCAAAACAAATTCGCTGCAAGCATGTTCGTGTGATGGGTGTCGTTTTGTCTGGCAACAGTGTATCGGGACTAATTGCCACACAGGGCTTTATACGCTTGAAATATGTGTTTGTAAGAATTAATACTATAGACCTTCTAGAATACACTATTCTTTATATTTGATTAGCATAAAAATGCGCGAATAGTGACAGAAAAACATAATGGGAAACCCCTGTTCTCTCCTCATGCCCCTCTTGATGTCCCTCCTTAACCTCACCCTCACTTCCCACGGGCCCCGCTTTCTTTCATCTCCACTCCTCCCTCTCCCCAACCTTTCAACTTTTTTTTAAATCCACGGCGCTGACCTACACGGTGATCCGCACTCTTCTGTATGCCTTGCCTGTCCCTGTAACTTTGTTGCTTCTCTACATACGCGAGTTTCATGAGAGGCAAATAATTTTCTCCCACTCTTTTCTCCAAACATGATGCAGCAGTTCGAAACATTATTGGTTCTGATCCTGCTTCGTGAATCACTGAACAGTATGAGGTGAACGGAAACACCTGTGTAAGGTATAGAGAAGTAGGAATGGGCACAAACGTTTGTTTAATTCAGACTACTGAAATAATAGCCACCGACTGCCATGCTTCCTCAAACACTGGTGAGGAACACATCACAAGAACTAAACTTCAGCGTTCCTTTACCTTTCGGCTGTTAGCAGTGACAAGGTTTGGAGAAAAGAAAGTCAACTAGAATGAAAGGAGTGAGAATGAGACGGGGACGGTGAGAATGGAACAGGAACTGAATGGAATATTGATATTAAACCTTGGGTGCAGTTGGTTTTACTAAAAGCTTGCGAGTAATTGAGAAAGCAGGCTGTGTTTACGAAAATCAAGATAGAATTGCGGTGTACCTACCAGGCTAGTGCCGTGGATAAATGAGTGAAGGTAGAGAGGGTAGGGAGAGGAAAAAGTGGAGAGTCTTAAGAGCCTGTGTGGAGAAGAGGGATAGGGCGTGGTGGAGGGATGTCGGGAAGACTAAAAGGGAGAGAGGGGGGGGGGTGTTTAGAGACGGTTTTAATACGAAATTACAGAATATTATTCTCATGCCTCATTTCATATCATTTTTCTTTCACCTCTTACATTTTTCTGTGCCAATCAAATATGGTATACAGAATATTGTATTATAGACAGTCTCTAGTGCTACTGCTTACGTCAGGACTATAATATCATAATGCAATACATAATAGTTAGTAACGTACATATGTAATCTACAGGTTAGCTGAAAGTCATGGCTAGGGCTGGAGGAAGTGACGTTCACACATTCTCTCAGCAGGAATGCCACAGACAGCACAATATGCCACAGACAGCACCTCGTGTTGCCTGATAGGAAAGTCCCCAGAATCGAGAATGTTCTACTCAACCGTGCATTACACGTGACACAATATTTCCAATACGAGAGAGAAGGAGTTAGGAGGCAGAAGGAGCCAGGAGAGTGAGAAGGGGTCTAGAGAGAGGCACGGTGGGGAAAAGGGCAGGCTCACGAAGTTAGCAAGCATAAAACACTCTTATCACATTACTCTCTGCAAGACTATGTTACTCTTGAGATATCCCCTTTAAAGAAATAAACTACAGTCAAACCCCAGTACTCATCTTTATCTTTCTCCTGTCATCGATGACAAGTACATATAAGATTATTTCCTACAGATCAACTCACCGTTAACTACAGTACATCTCGGCTATGGCTACGACAGAGTTAACTACAAGTTTGATATATTAGTTTGGTGGCAGCGAACGTACGAACCACGTCTACGAGTCTACAGTTGAGTCTACATTATCAAAATAGAAAACAAAAAATACTACAAGTTCGAGCCACACGACGCCTCACAACTTTATACTGGCAGTGTTTTGACAAAATATTGCTACAACCAACCTTCCAATTTCTACATCAATCTATAATCAGCTAACCAATGAAACACAAGTATCGACGATTGCTACGGAACAAGCAGCCGAGAGCAGAGAGAGCACTGACTCACAACCCACTACCACATCAATCCCCACCTGACCCCACCCTTCTCCCCAACCACCCTCCATCACCACCACCACCACGCCGATGCAAGGGTGACGGGGCAGACGACATAGCCCTGACCCAGTCTGCTCACTCACCATTCATGTCACTCATCGTTACTTATTTACCCACCACAGCTACCAGAGTGAAAGTCGACGCACTGTGCTAGCGTTTTGCTGAGAACACCATAACACGTCAATCAACCCGTGTCTGACAGCATCACTCACCACCACTCACACTGTTCCCACCACAGTAAATCAGTGAGATAAATAGTTACTTCATTAATACAATACACATTCTGCACAAACATATATAATGTGCTTTATAGTTACAACATACGTACATATACCTACTTCATTTATCAACATAATTCAGTCACTAAGTACTTGCACCAACAATAACAATTATGTACTGTAAATATTCATTCATTTATTATAGCATTCCTTTATTCCCAACGATTGTTACCATTTATGGATTTGGCACGTACATAAAATACGTGTTTCAGTGTAGAACTAAGAAACAATCCATCATGAAAGTGATAAATAAAAGATACTATCACTTTAACCCAGTGAGCGATTAAAAGAACTGTAATAATCAATTGATCTATCTATACCCCGACGCCCTAATCCCGCAGAGGGTGGCCGCAGACAAAAAGCCTCCAAATCGTTCTATAACCCACCATTTGACTACCCTCCCCCCAACTCACTCCCGCTTCCCTCATATACCTCTCAGCTGCATCCCTCCACCTCATCCTCGGTCTTCTTCTCCCTCTCCCTCCCTCGACCTCACCCACATACACCCTTTTAGTCAGTCTTTCGTTTTCCATTCTGTCCACATGTCCAAACCACCTCAGTGTATTTCTCCTAATCTTCTCAACCACATCAACATCCACCCCACAACGTTCCTTCACTTCTTCATTCGTCAACCTGTCCCTGTATGTCATTCCACATACTCCACTCAAGTAACTCATTTCCACTCCTCTCACTCTTGACTTGTTCCCCTCTAGCAAGGTCCACGCCTCGCATCCATACGTCAGGGTAGGGATCACAGTACTATCATGCAGTGACTTCTTAACTTCCATATTCACCTCCCTATCTCTCATCACTGCTTTGAGAACCAACAACCTTCCTTCCCTGTTGTACCCTTTCAAGCAGTTCATCTCCAAAAGTTCCATCCTTACTCATCACACTACCCAAGTACTTGAATGCACTCACATTCTCCATATCCTAACCATCCAACCTCACTGTGCATTCTGTGACTTCATTCCTCTCAAACATCATAACTTTACTCTTGTTTACATTAACTTTCAGATTCCTCTTCCTACACACTGTCCCAGTTTCATTCACCAGACCTTGCAACTCCCATTCATCTTCACTCAACATTACTGTATCATCAGCAAACAGCAACACCTGAATTTTCCACGTTTCACCCTCATTCATTAGAGCCACCCCCACACCCACTGCCCTACCTGGCACCTCCTTACAACCCCATCCATGTATATATTAAACTGCCATGGAGGCATCACACAACCCTGTTTAAGTCTCACATTTAGATAAAAGAATTCACTCAGCTCACCATCCACTCGCACTGCAGCCCTAGCTCCCTCGCACATACTCTTCACAGCACTGAACAATTTCCCCTCCACTCCATATATTCTTAATACCTTCCATATACCTTACCCATCTATTCTGTCATAAGCTTTCTTCAAGTTCATGAAGGCAGCATTCACTTTCTTTCCCTTCTCTAGATACTTCACTAAACATCTTAGAACAAATATCTGATCTACACACTCTTTTCTATCTATCTATCTATCTATTGCCAGACGCCTCAATCCCATTTGGGGTGGCCACAAACAAATCGCCTCCAAGTCGCCCTGTCCCCCGCCATTTCACTCCCCTGCTCCCAACTCACACACCCCTCTCTCATATACCTCTCCACCCCATCTCTCCATCTCATCCTCGGCCTCCCTTTCCCTCTTTCCCCCTCCACCTCACTCACATACACTCTCTTCGTCAGTCTTTCACCCTCCATCCTCTCCACATGGCCAAACCACCTCAGTGTGTTCCTCATAACGCTTCCTATCACATCCACATCAACACCACAACGCTCCTTTATATCCTCATTCGTCAGCCTGTCTCTCCATGTGACTCCACAGGCTCCTCTTAAATAACTCATTTCCACTGCTCTCACTCTTGACTTGTGTCCTTCCAACAACGTCCAAGCTTCACTTCCGTACGTTAGAGTTGGTATCACAATACTGTCATGTAGTAACTTTTTCACTTCCATGCTCACTTCCCTGTTTCTTATCACTGCTTTCAAAGAACCAGCAACCTTTCTTCCCTGCTGTACCCTTTCAAGCACTTCACCCTCCAAACCTCTATCCTTACTCATCACACTACCCAAGTACTTAAACGTACTCACATTTTCCAATTCCTCACCATCCAACCTCGCTGTACATTCACTGACTTCACCTCTCTCAAAGACCATCACTTTACTCTTCCCTATATTCACCTTTAGATTCCGTTTCTTACACACTCTCTCAAACTCATCCACCAAGCCTTGCAGCTCCCCTTCGTCTTCACTCAACAACACAGTATCATCTGCAAACAACAGTACAGGGAGTTTCCAAACACTATCCTTTCTCACCAAGGCCACTCCAACATCCACTACCCTACCTTGTACCTCTTTTATTACCCCATCCATGTACAGGTTGAACAACCATGGTGACATGACACATCCCTGTTTCAACCCAACTTTCAAAGAGAAAAATTCACTTAGTTCACCATCCACACGCACTGCAGCCTTCGCACCATCGTACATACTCTTCACAGCATTCAACAACTTCCCATCTACTCCATATATTCTTAACCCTTTCCACAATCCTAGTCTATCCACCCTGTCATATACTTTCTCCAAATCCATGAAAGCCGCATACAACTTCTTTCCCTTCTCTAGAAACTTTTCCACTAAAGATCTGAGAGTGAATATCTGATCTACACAACCTCTTCCCTTCCTAAAGCCTCCCTGTTCTTCTCCAACTAATTTCTGTGTTCTTTCTCTAACTCTGTCAATAAGTATCCTACCATACACTTTTCCTATTATACTAAGAAGACAAATGCCCCTATGATTACCACACACTTCTTTTTCCCTTTTTCCTTTGTACAAGGGAATAATTATACCTGACTTCCAATCCTCCGGGACTCTACTTTCCTCCCAGGCCAATCTGCACATCTTCCACATCCATTCTACTACTATCTCTCCCCCATGCTTCAGCATTTCACCACACACTCCATCAATTCCTGGGGCTTTCCCCGATTTAACTTTCTTCATTGCTTCCACAACTTCTATCCTACTGATTTCTCCCTGTCTTCTCACCTCCCTCCTTCTCCCAGCCATTCCCCAGCCACTTATACTCGCATTACTTCCATCCTCCACGTTCAACAATTCCTTAAAGTGTTCTCTCCATCTGCTCACTTTTTCTCCCTTCTCCACTAGTAATCTACCATTTTTATCTTTCACTCCCCTCCTAACTTCACTTCCACCCTGCCTTACTCTTTTCACCTCTTTCCAGAACATTTTCTTACAGTCCCTCCACTTTACACTCAAATTCCTTCCAAATTCCTCATCCACTCTCTTCTTACTCTCTTTTACTAATCTTTTCACCTCTCTCTTTCTTTCTACATATAACTCTCTCTTCCGCCTCTCAACTTCTTCCACGCCCCTATTTCTCATCCATTCATTGTATGCTTTCTTCTTTTGTGCCACAGCCCGTTTCACCTCTTCAGTCCACCATGCTGTTCCTTGCACCCCCCTCCGTCTTCTCTTCCTTCCACACATCACATCACATGCTGCACATATTTCTTCTGTAAATATTCTACACACACCTTCCACGTCCCCCATCTGCTCCAATTCATATTTGCCCAATCGTTCCTCCACTTCTCTCTTATACTCTCCCTTTTTCTCATCCTCTTGTAACCTTTCCACTCTCCTTGCAACTACTCCTTCCTCTCGTCTTTCCCTTCTTCTATTCCTCCATCTTACTTGAACTTTAATTCTGGCCACCACCAAGTAGTGGTCAGAAAGTCCACTCCCCCAACCTCTATAAACTCTTGCATCCAATATACATCTTCGCATCCTTTCATCCACACACACATAATCAATCATTGCCTTCCTTTCACTCAGTTCACCACCCACCCTTCTCATCACTCGCCATGTATACCTGTGGATCATTTTATGCCTGAAGATGGTATTGGCTATCACCAACCCGCTCCCAGCACAAATGTCCACTAACGCACTCCCATTCTCATCTACCTCAGCAGGCACACCCCACTCACCAACTATTCCATCCACCTTCACATTCCCAACTTTACCATTCATATCACTGATCAAAAACACTCTCTCATTCCTTCCAAACTTTTCCATGCACACTTCTACATTTGTCCAGAACTCTTCTCTCACTCTTCTAGCACGATCTTGCGTTGGCGCATACACACACACAATCGCCCACATTTGTATTCCAACTTTCAACTTTACCCACAGAATCCTTGATCCAACTGATCCATACTGTCTTATGCTCCTCTTCCATCTTTTACTCACAACTATACATACTCCTTCCTTTGCCCTCTCATTCTCACCTACTCCTGCACATATACCCCATCCATACTCCCATTCTCTCACACTTTCTCCTCTCCATTTTGTTTCATTTATTCCACATACATCCACTTTCGCATCCTCAAGCACCTGGACAATCTCTCTCTCTTTCACCTCATCATTTGCTCCCCTTACATTCCAAGTTCCAGTTGCAATGTCCTTTGTCCGGTCCTTGGTCGTCAACATTTGGTCAGTCCTTGTCTGAGGCTTCTTGTTTGTTTTTTTAGTTAGTTGTTTTCCAGGGAGGGGCACTAACCCTCCGCCAACCCTTTTAGTAGCCTAAATCCCCCTTGTTCTTCTCCAATTAGCTCCTCTTTTATATGCCTAATCCTATCAATGAGTATTCTACAATATATTTTTGCAGGCACACTAAGAAGGCAAATACCCCTATGGTTACCACATACTTCTCTCTTCCCTTTTCCTTTGTTTATGCAACAAATATACCTGATTTCCAGTACTCTGGAACCCTTCCCTCTTCCCAAACCAATCTACACAGCTTCCATATCCACTCCACAACAATCTCACCCCCACACATCAGCATTTCACCACACATTTCATCAATTCCAGGGGCGTTTCCCATCTTGATCTTCTTCATTGCTTCCACAACTTCCGCCCTACTGATCTCTACCTGCCTCCTCTCATCTCTTCTTCTCCTACCCTTTCCCCAGCCACTTATACTCGCACTGCTCTCACTCTCTACATTCAACAAATCCTCAAAGTGCTCCTTCCATCTCCTCAATTTCTCTCTCTTCTCCACCAACACTCTATTATTCCTATCTTTCACTCCCCTACTAATTCCCCTTTCACACTGCCTTACTTTCTTTACCTCCTTCCTAAACAATTTCTTACTCTCCCTCCATTTCACACACAGATTTCTCCCAAACTCTTCATCCACTTTCTTCTTACTCTCCGTCACAAGTCTCTTCACCTCCCTTGTCCTGCTCACATATTCCTCTCTCTTCTCTCTCTCATCTTCTCCCCTACCTCTACTCGCTAACCATTCACTATATGCCTTCTTCTTTTGTTCTACAGCTCGTTTCACCTCATCATTCCACCATGCTGTCCCTTGCACAACCCTGCATCTACTCCTCAATTCACAAACCACCTCACACGCTGCACCAGTCTCTTCTGTGAATATCTTACATACATCTTCCACCCCTTCCATCTGCTCTAACTCATACCTTCCCAATCTTTCTTCCTCTATGCGCTTATACTCTGCCATTTTCTCACTATCTTGCAAATTCTCCACTCTTCTCACAGGAGCTGTTTCCTCCTGTCTTCTTGTTCGTCCCTTCACCCATTTTCTTTGCAGACTTACCTTGGGCATCACTAAGTAATGGTCCGAGAATCCATTCCCCCACCCTGTCCACACGCTTGCATCCAACACTTGTTTTCTCATTCGCTCATCCACACACACGTAGTCTGTCATTGCCTTTCGTTCAACAAGTTCACCATCCATCCTCATTACTCTCCATGTATACCGGTGGATCATCTTATGCCGATAGTAGGTGTTGGCTATTGCCAACCCCTTACCAGCACAGATGTTCACCAAAGCACTACCATTCCCATCTACTTCAGCTGGCACACCCCACTGACCAACCACTCCATCCACTCGTACGTCCGAACTTTGCCATTCATGTCTTCAATCAAAAATGCTCTCTCGCTCCTCTCAAATTTGTCCATACATGCTTCCACTCTCGCCCAAAACTCATCTTTCAATCTTGCCACTCGGTCTTCTGTCGGAGCATACGCACATACAATCGCCCACACTTGTATTCCTACTTTCATCCTCACCCATACAATCCCTGCACCCACTGTTCTATACGTTCTTATATTCTCCTACCACTTCTTGCTTATCATCAGACATACCCCCTCTCTTGCCCTCTCATTCTCATCAACTCCCGCACATATTCCTAAACCGTATTCCCATTCTCTCACCCTTTCACCTTTCCATTAAGTTTCAATCAATCCACATACATTCACTCTTGCATCCTCAAGCACCTGAACAATCTCTCTCTCTTTCATTTCATCATTCACTCTTCTCACATTCCATGCCCCCACCCTCAGAATGTCCTTTGTCCATTCCTTAGATGTCAACGTATGGTCCGTCCTGGTCCGAGGCCTTTATTCACTTGTTTAGTTAGTTCTTTTTACGGGGTGGGATACTAACCCACCACCAACCCTTTTAGTCGTCTCATACGACAAGCAGGGATACTGGGGGAGTATTCTTGAAATCCCCAACCCCCAGTGGGTACTGTAATAAACAGTTATTAATTAAAGCTATCTAGTGGGACCAGACAAATTAAATTACAAGGAAAATCAGGAAAATAATGGCCAACTTGAATGATGTTAGCAAAAATGAACAAGCTCTTTCACACAATCGTGATGACAAAGATTTCCACACAGTGCTGACACATATATTGTCCACCAGAGGTACAAATCAACAATAAGTGAGTGTATATAGTTAATGCTGTAAATATTGTATATATATTTTTATTAAAAATAACACAATATGCAGTTACATAATATCATTTTCAATAATAATTGTGCAACATAACTAAGCCTTAAAAAGAGTAGGCTACCAAGGATTAGCCAGGAATTATGCAAGCTCGGACACCACCGAAAAAGCGAACACAAACGATGAAAACAAACTAGAGAAAATCAAAACATACAAAAATAAATTTAGATGACATAACCCCCCTGGGGGTAGGTGGGTTTCAAGAATACTCCCCCAGTATCCCTGCTTGTCGTATGAGGCGACTAAAAGGGTTGGTGGTGGGTTAGTGCCCCACCCCGTTAAAAGAACTTACTAAACAAGCGAATAAAGCGCCTCGGACCAGGACGGACCATACATTGACGACTAAGGAAAGGACAAAGGACATTCTGAGGGTGGGAACGTGGAATGTGAGAGGAGTGAATGATGAAGTGAAAGAGAGAGATTGTTCCGGTGCTTGAGGATGCAAAAGTGGAAATGTGGATTGACTGAAACTTAATGGAAAGGTGAAAGGGTGAGAGAATGGGAATATGGTTTAAGTATATGTGCGGGAGTTGATGAGAATGAGAGGGCAAGAGAGGGAGTATGTCTGATGATAAGCAAGAAGTGGAAGGAAAATATAAGAGAGTATGGAACAGTGGGTGCAAGGATTGTATGGGTGAGGATGAAAGTAGGAATACAAGCTTGGGCGATTGTATGTGCGAATGTGCCGGAAGAGGACCGAGTGGCAAGAGTGAAAGATGAGTTTTGGGAGAGAGTAGAAGCATGTATGGACAAATTTGAGAGGAGCGAGAGAGCATTTTTGATTGAAGACATGAATGGCAAAGTTCGGACGTACGAGTGGATGGAATGGTTGGTCAGTGGGGTGTGCCAGCTGAAGTAGATGGGAATGGTAGTGCTTTGGTGGACATCTGTGCTGGTAAGGGGTTGGCAAAAGCCAACATCTACTTTCGGCATAAGATGATCCACTGGTATACATGGAGTCATAAGGAGGACGGACGGTGAACTTGCTGAATGAAAGGCAATGATAGACTACGTGTGTGTGGATGAGCGAATGAGAAGACAAGTGTTGGATGCAATAGTGTGGAGAGGGTGGGGGAATGGATTCTCGGACCATTACTTAGTGATGGCCAAGGTAAGTCTGCAAAGAAAATGGGTGAAGGGACGAAGAAGAAGACAGGAGGAAACAGCTCCTGTGAGAAGAGTGGAGAATTTGCCAGATAGTGAGAAAATGGCAGAGTATAAGCGCATAGAGGAAGAAAGATTGGGAAGGTATGAGTTAGAGCAGATGGAAGGGGTGGAAGATGTATGTAAGATATTCACAGAAGAGATGGGCGCAGCGTGTGAGGTGGTTTGTGAAGTGAGGAGTAGAGGCAGAGTTGTGCAAGGGACAGCATGGTGGAATGATGAGGTGAAACGAGCTGTAGAACAAAAGAAGAAGGCATATAGTGAATGGTTAGCGAGTAAAGGTAGGGGAGAAGATGAGAGAGAGAAGAGAGAGGAATATGTGAGCAGGACAAGGGAGGTGAAGAGACTTGTGACGGAGAGTAAGAAGAAAGTGGATGAAGAGTTTGGGAGAAATCTGTGTGTGAAATGGAGGGAGAGTAAGAAATTGTTTTGGAAGGAGGTAAAGAAAGTAAGGCAGTGTGAAAGGGGAATTAGTAGGGGAGTGAAAGATAGGAATAATAGAGTGTTGGTGGAGAAGAGAGAGAAATTGAGGAGATGGAACGAGCACTTTGAGGATTTGTTGAATGTAGAGAGTGAGAGCAGTGCGAGTATAAGTGGTTGGGGAATGGCTGGGAGATGAAGAGATGAGAGGAGGGAGGACGAGATCAGTAGGGCGGATGTAGTGGAAGCAGTGAAGAAGATCAAGCTGGGAAAGGCCCCAGGAATTGATGGAGTGTGTGATGAAATGCTGAGGTATGTGGATGAGATTGTTGTGGAGTGGATATGGAAGTTGTGTAGATTGACTTGGGAAGATGGAAGAGTTCCAGAGGACTGGAAATCAGGTATAATTGTTCCTTTATACAAAGGAAATGGAGAGAGAGAGAAGTATGTGGTAACCACAGGGGTATTTGCCTTCTTAGTTTGACTGGTAAAATATATGGTAGAATACTCATTGAAAGGGTTAGGCATGTGACAGGAGAAGAACAAGGGGGATTTAGGAAGGGAAAAGGGTGTGTAGATCAGATATTTGTTCTACAATGTGTAGTGGAGAAGTATCTAGAGAAGGGAAAGAAAGTGCATGCTGCCGTCATGGCCTTGGAGAAAGCCTATGACAGAATAGATAGGCAAGGTATGTGGAAGGTATTAAGAATATATGGAGTGGAGGGGAAATTGTTGAGTGCTTTGAAGAGTATGTACGAAGGAGCTAGGGCTATGGTGCGAGTGGATGGTGACCTGAGTGAGTTCTTTGATCTCAATGTAGGACTGAAATAGGGTTGTGTGATGTCTCCATGGCTGTTTAATATATACATGGATGGGGTTGTGAAGGAGGTGCAAGGTAGGGCTGTGGATGTAGGGGTGGCTCTAATGAATGAGGGTGAAATTTAGAAGATTCCGGTGTTGCTGTTTGCTGATGATACAGTATTGTTGCGTGAAGATAAGTGGGAGTTGCAAGGTTTGGTGAATGAATCTGGGACAGTGTGTAGGAGGAGGAAGCTGAAAGTTAATGTAAACAAAAGTAAAGTTATGATGTTTGAGAGGAATGAAGTCACAGACTGTACAGTGAGGCTGGATGGTGAGGATATGGAGAATGTTTGTGCATTCAAGTACTTGGGTAGTGTGATGAGTAAGGATGGAACTTTGGGGGATGAAGTACGTGAAAAGGTACAGCAGGGAAGGAAGGTTGATGGCTCACTGAAAGCAGTGATGAGAAATAGGGAGGTGAGTATGGAAGTTAAGAAGTCACTGCATGATATTATTGTGATCCCTACCCTGATGTATGGAAGCGAGACATGGATCTTGCAAGAGGGGAACAAGTCAAGAGTGAGAGCATTGGAAATGAGTTACTTGAGAGGAGCATGTGGTGTGACATGGAGGGACAGGTTGACGAATGAAGAAATGGAGGAACGTTGTGAGGTGGATGTGGATGTGGTTGAGAAGATTAGGAGAAATACACTGAGGTGATTTGGACATGTGGACAGAATGGAGAATGAAAGACTGACTAAGAGGGTGTATGTAGGTGAGGTGGAGGGAGTGAGAGGGAGGGGTAGACCGAGGATGAGGTGCAGCGATTGATTTGAGAGGTATATAAGGGAGGGGGGGGTGAGCTGGGGGAGGGTAGTCAAATGGTGTGTAACAGAGCGACTTGGAGGCGTTTTGTCTACGGCCACCCTTTGCGGGATTAGGGCGTCGGGCTATAGATAGATAGATGGATAACAAACAAATAAACAAAAATAAGGGCAACTGTTTCTACAAATGCCACAATACAGCATAAACTCCTTCTATAAGTGAAACAACGAGGAAAGTTATTGTTCTCCAAGAGCCAGTTGTAATGCGCATCATCACTATCATCGACCGCAGCATGACTGGATTAGCTAATTATTATTTTTTTTTTTTTCGGTAGGAAACGATGAGGGGACTTATAATACATATTGTGTAATATTACTACAGCAAGTGTTAAAGATGACTGATTCATAATATAACTCATTGCTGCTATTGTTTTAGTATTGTGTAATTGTCGCAACTTACAATGTAACATACAGTGTAATTGTACAATATTACTACAGTTACTACAATACCTACGATATTACTGCAATTGCTACAATACCTACGATATTATTGCAGCTACTACAATTAACTACAATATTACTGCAATTATGTTGTTTCACTTATGTAACTACAAACACTAATATTACTGCAATTAGGTGACAATTACAATATTTCTCCAATATAAAATACAATTTGTAACAGTTACAATATTAATTCAATTAAATAATACAATTATGTAACAATACATTCATACAATGTAACTACAATATTCCTACAATTCTGTGTTACCAGAATTATGTGCTTCACTTAATCATCATACAAGTTGAGTATAATATTAGGCGTTACTATAGGCATAACACAATATGTAATGAATTGACCTAGCAATTTTACCACTGCATAAGTATATGCGTATGGCTGTTATACATACACATGTGCTACTATATCACTATAATATGTTATACAATAATCTATGTACAATTTTACTGCATAACAGCTAGCAACGTACATATGTTCATACGGTGTATTACCTAGCACTACTGCCATTACATAAATAAAAGCGTATGTCTGTTGTACTTACACATTTGTGCCAATACATTACTACAAAATGTTATAAAATATTCTGTATTAAATTTTACTACAATGTATTTACTCCATTATACATACAATGTATTGCTGCAGTGTTTTATGTCTGCTATTTCATTGTGTCTCTATAGTATTGTTACGAATACTGTCTTTAGAGTATTATAATCAGTACTATGCATTAATAGATTTGAATGTAATTACTTGTTACATGCTGTCGTACGTTCGCCAGCAGGGCATGACCGAGTGATGTGAGGACTCTAAAATATCATAATAAAATACATAGCAGCTAGTAACGTACATATGTAATCTAGAGATTAGCAGAAAGTCATGGCTAGGGCTCGAGGAAGTGATGTTCGCACATTCTCTCAGCAGGAATGCCACAGACAGCACCTCCTGACGCCTGATAGGAAAGTCCCCAGAATCGAGAATGTTCTACTCAACCGTGCATTACATGCGACACAATCTCTCCTATACGAGAGAGGAGTTTGAGGCAGAAGAAGCCAGGAGAGAGAGCAAGAAGGGGGTCTAGAGAGAAGCACGGTGGGGAAAAGGGTAGGCTTCCGAAGTTAGCAAGCATAAAACACTCTTATCCCATTACGCTCTGCAAGACTATATTACTCTTGAGATATCCCATATGAAGAAATAAACTACACTCATACCCCAGTATTAATCTTTATCTTTATCCTGTCATCGACGACAAGTACTTCCACGAGCAAAAGTTTACCGACAGTCCCTGCCAGGCATATATTTCCAAGCATAGCCCATAGAGGGAGCAACGCTCGTCCACCAGAGTAAGGCAGAAAGGAGGAGACGGAAAGGGAGAGGGGGAGAGGGACGGAGACGACGAGACGGGAGGGTGAGAGCCTGTGGCGATGGTAGGTGACACATCGGTTATTTTATTATTATTATTATTATTATTATTATTAATATTATTATGTGTGAGATAAGTATAAGAAAGAAGGACGTAATCCAGCGTTAGTCCTTAGAAAACGACTGACATCTTTTGTATTTTTTCTGAATAATTGTAGACGATTTTTCTTGTGTGACGGAATCACTAGTGATGTCCAAAGGCTAAAGGTTTGATAAAGTCCAGCAACCCATAAACAAGGCCTTGAATTTGATCCACACATTTAAAAAGACCACAAGAAAAGTCCCATCGTTTGAGGGTTAAGGATGTAAGAAATTAATGTAATCGTGTTAGGTAATGTGAAAGTAGACTGGGAGGTAGAAGGACCTAAACTGAGAGAGAGAGAGAGAGAGAGAGAGAGAGAGAGAGACAGACAGAGACAGAGACAGACAGACAGACAGACAGACAGACAGACAGAACAAAACAGAGAGAGAGAGAGAGAAGGAACAATGAGTTTGCAAGTGAAACACGTATAGGGAAATGCCTAGTTTGGAGGTATTTGGGAATCATATAATTACATACTCCAAAAACGAAGGAAACTGATGAAGACAGTTATGATATTAACTTTACAAGGTATTAAATGTAATAATCCTTTTTCTAATGACGAAAGGGCAGGGTCAGTGCTGCATTTTTACATTACTGATGTTACATGTTATACCATCTCTATTAGACCAAAGGCGTTGCCATGCTGCCAAGTGATCAACCAGTCTCCTTCAGGGGGAGTGGCAATAATACATAAAGTCCATGAAGAACAATATTATTCTACTACATTTCACCCTGCCATTTCTGATGAATGTAATTATAGTATTTACCAAATACTTACCACCAAACTAGGCATTGCCCTTGACGTGTTTCACTTGCTAATTCTTGGTCTCTCTCTCTCTCTCTCTCTCTCTCTCTCTCTCTCTCTCTCAGTTTAGGTCCTTCTACCTCCCAATCTACTTTCACATTACCTAACACGATTACATTAATTTCTTACATCCTTAACCCTCAAACGATGGGAATTTTCTTGTGGCCTTTTTGAATGTGTGGATCAAATTCAAGGCCTTGTTTATGGGTTGCTGGACTTTATCAAACCTTTAGCCTTTGGACATCACTAGTGATTCCGTCACACAAGAAAAATCCTCTACAGTTATTCAGAAAAAATACAAAAGATGTCAGTCGTTTTCTAAGGACTAACGCTGGATTACGTCCTTCTTTCTTATACTTATCTCGCACATAATAATAATAATAATAATAATGATAATAATAATAAAAGAACCGATATGTGTCATCTACCATTGCCACAGGCTCTCTCCCTCCACTGTCTTGTTGCCTCCCTCTCCCTCCCGTCTCGTTGCCTCCGTCCTCCTTCCCCTCCCCCTTTCCGTCTCCTCCCTTCTTCCTTACTCTGGTGGACGAGCGTTGCTCCCTCTATGGGCTATGTTTGGAAATATATGCCTGGCAGGGACTGTCGCCGAACTTTTGCTCGTAGGTGTACAACTAATCTTATCTCCTGCAAATCAACTCACTGTATACTACAGCTCGGCTACGACTATGATATATTTAACTACAAGTCTGATATACTTACAAACACGTTTTTAAAGCGTATAAAAGTCTATGTGGCAATCACTCCCCATACACTGTTGCCAGAGAAAGTGACTCATCACACGAGTAGGCGTGAAGCAGAATTGTGCTGACGACTGAACATAATTTGCCACGACCGATTTTCTTTTCTTTTTCTGATACAGAAATATTTAGGTGTTTTCAATTTTTTTCCTAGATTTTTTTTTTTTTTACTTAAATGCTAACAAGGGGAATGGAGAAAAACAAATTTAATCGTAAAAGCCAGTCAGAAAGCAAAAACAATATATATATATATATATATATATATATATATATATATATATATATATATATATATATATATATATATATATATATATATATATATATTGTTACGGAACAGAGAAAGATAATGTACACTGTAAGTGAGAATACTAAAAATCACTACTGTCCCGTAAAGTTCCAGGTTCAAAACAAAGAGTTAGGTAAAATTACAAGTTAAAGTTTAATGCTCAAACTAACAACAAAACATTCATGACTCATAAGGATAATGTAATGGCAAAAACAGGTTAAATATATGGTTAACTGCAATAGCCTCTATTAACACGAAATTAGCAAGAGTAAATTTACCTAAGTCAGCCCTGATAAAATGAAAATACACTGGGTAATGCTCAGTTAATGCAAGATAAATTATTACAGATACAAAATACTATTAAAAATGATGGCTGACAACAAGAACCCTACATAAATTACAAAAACCTTACTAGGCCTAAGAATTAAACTTATGCTACACAGTACATGAAAAAATGCAACAACAGTTATACTCAAATTACACACAGCTGCTAGATGGTTGGAGACTTCCTGAGCACTCACAACAATAACTGTACAGGGGAGGACAGAGATGTGAACAAAATGAGGAGTAGATCTAAGTGGCAATGATGCAGAGACTGAGCTCATTATATAGGGGCCAGCATAGCTTGATACAACTTGTAAGAAGGACGTGCAAATGAAGCCATGGGGACAAAGAGTTGACAATCCCGCTCTGAACAACAGAAAGAACGACTTACTCTACTATAACGGTAGAAGGGGGGGACTGAGGCAGAACACGCTCGTGATCAAACATGCAGCATAGTGTGCGTTAGAATTACACAAAGGATGATGAAATCATAGGCTATGTGACAATATATATAATGAATCCCTGTATCATTATTTAACAAGTGATAAAGTACTGTATGGTCAAGACTATACAGTTCATTTCTCCCCTCTTAATCATCGCGATCAAGCAAAGTGTCGTGGGGGGAGGGGGATATAGAGTATTAGTAAGTTGGTGGGGTTTTATGACTGTTAGTTAGTAAACCACTGTTGTATGACAATGCAGTTTATGGCTATTATTAAAAAAAAATATGACATGAAAAAATGAGGGGCATATTGCCTCAGGTGCAGAATCTGCTTACAAGAGATTAGGTGTGCTAGGCCAGCTTCGTGCACAGCTGCTGACTTTCTGCAGGGGTTTTATTCGTTATTGTGTGAAGGGAACATTGTAGACTTGCAGCATTTGCTTCCTTGTTCCTTGCTTTAAAACAAAATTCTAAAGAGATGAGGATATAACCAAAGATCAATAACATAAGGATCGTATTTTCGTCAGCTTGCAGGGTATGAGGACCTACTGTATACTAAGTACTCTTCCTTACCGGTTTACTTTTGCCAAAAGCTGAGAAACTGCAAAACTTGGGTTGTATCTCCATTGTGTGGCAATAAAAAATACAGCTATTTACGTCATGTTGTGGACACAGATATCGACTTATCGTGGTTATCTTTACTGTTATCCCTCTAGATGACTCTGAAAAATAACATGATCGTGTGACTGAGAGAGAAAGCACTTAAACATTCTCTCGAAACACAACAGGCAACAGCTGACTTATTTCCAGGTCTCTGTTTTCACTTTTAGGTATATGAACAGACTGGGGCAAAGGAGACCCTATCCAGAGGTCCAGTGGTGGGCTCGGGAGTTGAATACTGCACCTCTTGCTTATAAAGTGACCGTGCTTCCGGTTACACCAACGTATGAAATATACTGAACACCTTATTGCTAGCTATGCAAACATAACGGTAACGTGCTGTTATTCAATGAATGTCAGTTATTCTTTTGTAAAGTAATAAAATTAAAATTACCATGGCCCCAACACTACAGGTCGAAAGACCTACTGCAGTTCCTGCTCAAAATGGGGCGGGAGAAAATATGTGCGCTCAAAGAAGCCACCCCTTAATCATGGGGATATAAGTGTCCACCCAAGAAGGACACAGGGAGCCAATGCACTCCGCAGCCAGAAGTCACTCTGGCCCAAAACTGCCACACCATCCCTATCGCCAATCAAGTCTCCAGTACCAGCAGTGACGATGGCTCGTTAACTTAGTGCTTGCTAAAGACAACACAACTGGGCTTGCTAGAGGCGTCTTGGCCACGCAGAAGGAGTTCCAGTGTTCTAGAGTGCTTGCTAGATGTGGCATCGGCTAGCTTGCTAGAGGTGGCTTGGCAATGCAGAAGGAGTTCCAGCACTCCAGTGTGCTTGCTAGATATGGCACCCTCGAGCTAGCTAAAGGCGCCTTGGCAACGCAAAAGAAGTTCCAGGCCACTCACTCCCTGGAGCCTGGCAAGCTTCCCCAATGTGATGCTGAAGCTGGAGCAACCCCCCCCCTCACACACACACACACACACACACACACACACACATCCTCTCCTACATGAAGAGAATGCCCTCCGACCCCTAGAAAAGGAATCCCAGGCTTGGTAACATAAACTTGTCCCGAATGTATCAGGTCACTTCGAACTTCACCATGAGACCCACTCTGGACACAAACCACACAACCCTATTGCCAGACTAAGAGGGAGAAAGAGTCAGACATCGGGCCTCCACTTTTCCGGAGCCTGGGTGTAAGAGGGCATTTTTTTTTTTTTTTTTTTTTTTTGTGATGGCCTGTACCACCGTGCGCAGGTTGGCTGCATGTGGGCAGCCACTGAATTGGAGCCACCTATGCTGGCAGTCTATGGTGGATCCCAGTTTTTGTAGTAGGTCCAGCCCCAGGTAAGCATCATATGCTGTACACTTGGAGTCTTATCACTTAGCCTTATCGCAACTAATTCACCACACTACAATACTTGTAAAGACAAAGAGTTAAACACTGGCACCCTTCCTTTTCCAGAGAATACCCTAGTGGTGAGTGTACTGTAAGTGCCATATCCGGGACACTTCCCTCAAGATTTCCTCTCCCCAATTCTCCTTCGCCCCAGTTAACTATTTCCTACAGGTAAATCTCATGACCTCAGACGTAAAATACTGTATAAAGGCTACTGGAACAATAAACCTTTCGCTCTGTCATCTGGAGTTTCTGTGTTTACCCTGTACTCTTATGTTGTATCGAGACCTGCTTTGGTGTTCCTGTTTAGAAGAACCCCAATGGACTAGGAAAATCCTAGTATAACACCTGTGGCTATTGGTGGTTCTAAATACAGAGGGAAGGCAGAGTTTCTGCCACCAAGGTACACGGTACACAATCATCAACTTGGCGGCTATGAGGACCCACATTCCTTTCGCCAAGTATGACCCCGAACTGTACGATATCACTAATTATATGGAAATGATGAATCCAGTGTTGGACTTGCTCTATGAGGAGGACATACAAAAGATTACGGTATTACTACCCCACTCAGGGAAACTGGTTACCCTGGCAGCCGAGAAAGTTAACCCCGTATTAACATGGACAGAATTCAGACAAATAATTATTGATGCTATCAAACCATCCCTCTGGGCAGTCGTCGCACTGTCGCAACTTAACGACGTTAAGTTTGAGGGAGACCTGGGCACTACCCTAGTGGATTTGTGGAAACTCATAATGTCTGTGTATGCCCAACTTATGGAGGAACAGCATAACCAGCGCATTTTTGTCCGACTGATGTGTGTCCTACTCACTGCTCTCCGGGAACATTTCACCATCCACGACACCCAAGGGTTCAATAGAGACATAGTAACAATTCGATGGCCGTTAGCAGCACACATGGGGAGGCAGAAGCCAATCAGGGCTATGCACCGCATCCCGACCCAGCCAGATCATAGGACTGGAGAATGGCGAGGCACAAAGTGCCCGTTCTATCCTCGTATCTCACCATCTCCACAGGACAAACCACCTCCACAAGGCAACTTAATCTTGATCAACCCTTGGGAGTTCAGGGTGGGCAATGCATCTTGTGCCCTACACAACATCCAGGAACGAATTAAGGCCTGATGGAACTGGCCGAATAGATGGGGCCCACCCCCAATACCCCACGCCATCCCACATCGTGTTGCCAACAATGGCACCCATACAGAAAACACACAGGTAGAACTCGAGGGTGAAGCAGACCCAACTGCTCTCCTCGACGAGGAGGAGGCACCCCTGGAAGAACTGAACACCTTCGAAGCTGGGTTGGGTTTTTAAACCCTCCCCCATCAGTTCTAGCCCTGGCAGGGGCAACCAGCAAACAGTTCAAAATGCCAGTCAGCACAAAGATCAAGCTCCAAGGAGTCCCTGTCCCGCTCCTGGAGAATACAGGAGGCTCGCATTCGTGCCTGTACAAGCGGTAGTACCATAAAAATCAGGCAGCCTTCGAGCCCCTCCAACCCTCGTCCACTGACCTCATCATGGTGGGGGAAAAATCATTGGCTCTGAGGGGTGAAACTAGCCATCTTGTGGTAACTACCCTGGAATCATACACCAATGCTGACCACCCTTCATAGTTTTTTACTCCAAGTGTACAGCGCATGACGGCTATCTGCGACTGGACCTACTACTAAAACTGGGAGCCACCATTGACTGCCAGCACAGGAGGCTCCAATTCAGTGGCTTTCCACATGCAGCCAGCCTTCACACAGTGGTATAGGCAGTCATAAAAAAGAAAAAAAAAACACCATGCCCCCTTAATACCAGGCCTTGGTACAACTGAATACTTCGGCCCAGCAACCACTGCTTTTCTCCCCGCAGATGGACCAACTTTTTGCAGCTAACTATTTGATTTCCCCAGCCATTGTTCCCCCTCACCTCAATGCTGTCAGAGTTATGAGTGTCTCCGATGAACCCTTCACTCTTCCCAAAGAGCTAGTCTCCACCTGCGAGAGAAGCCACCATAGCCTCACTAACCAACTCCGGACCCGGCTAGTAACCCTGGATACCAAGGACTGCCCATCCCAAGTGAAAATCATACAATGGGGGATGAACACCTGTCTGAGCGGAAGGAATCATGCCCCACGAGCACATCTTGGACAGCCCCCGTTATTACTCCCATTTCATCTCTCAACCCTGCTGCTTGCCAGCTTTACCACCCGAGATCCACCCTCGCACCTCAAGAACTGACTCTGCCACATCCAACCCTGCCAGGAGCCATTGAAGGACATCACCAGACAACTTCTATCAAGTAGGCCAGAGAGTCATGGTTACTAGGTTGCCCCTCGACCACAAGTTGCAAACCAAATTCTTGGACCTTTTTGAAACTACACATGTGCCGAATTGTTACAAGGTCATCATTGATTTTCATGGCGAAGCAAGGATCCACTGCAACCGGCATGCCAATCACTCAGACCAATACCAACCCTAGCAAAATGACAAACCCCTATGTCATCCAACACCGTCACCAACCGACCCTTATCCCTATAACCTCCCTTCAACTTTTCACGCCATCACAGCCACCTGGAACCACCACCACCTCGCTCCCTGCCTCCCCGCCCAGCCCATCCGCACCGCTGACATCTAGTCCTATGACCCTCTTGAAACTAGCGTCTCCACCCTCCTCCACCTCACCCCCAACCAGCTCTTTTATTCCACAAAACCTCAATCACCCACCCACACCAACCAGCACCAGATCCCCAATCCCACACACCCCGCCAACCACCTTCCACCCCATCCCTCCCCCAAAACCACCCTCTCACCCCACTCCTCCCCTTGCCCTGCCCAACATCACCTCATCCCTGTCTCAACTCACCACCATTCCACCCCACTCTGTGCTTCCATCCAGGGATTCTCCCCCTCCCTCACCATAAATCCCACCTCACCTGCCTCCTCACGGCTCCCACAGCCTTCCTCAATCCCATCTCCCCCCCCCCTTCATAGTCCCAGCTCAAACTCCAACTCCACATTCTCCTTCTCCTGCTTGATCATCTAGCCGAGTCGCATTCCCATCTTCTTCACATCGAGCCACCAATTGCGACCTCCAGAGAGATACAACCCCACTACACCACCATGCCCCACAACCCACCAACGGCATCCCCACCAACCCCGACCACCATTCCCCCACCCTGCACAACGTCACAATCCCCAAAATCCTCTCCCTCACAAGCCCATTCACACCCACCTTACTACACCAATACCTTCCCCCCCTCGCAGCATTACCTTTGCATCCACTTCCACGGATGACAAGTCAATACCTGGTCAAAGGTCACCATTCTACTCCCTGCCATGACTACAGCCTCTACCATCGCCATTATCTCCTTGCTCCAACCACAACCGAACCAAGTCAGCATGTTCGTCCGATATGCCTTCTGAGTCTCACTGGACAGGCAACAAAGAAGAATTGAGAAGTCCCAATGCTTGCCCTGGATGTTAGCCAGCTATTCCCGCCCCAGCTCCCTGATCCTCACTGAAGACCTCACCAGAGAACCCGATGAGCAATCCTGCTCATGGTACTGCCTCCTCCACAAGCTCAAACTAACCACCGTAATCACCAGCTAAGAACAAATATTCAACCTCCTGCCATGTGGGCATGACTTACAAGACAACTGGGGTGGTAAAATAATTGGGGCCCCAACATGACAGGATGAATGATCTACCGCAGTTCTGGCTCAAAACAGGGCAGAGGAAAATGCATGCACTCCAAGAAGCCACCCCCGAATCGCAGGGGATACGAATGTCCGCCCAAAAAGGACACAGGGAGGAGGTGTGCCCCACGGCTAGAGGTTCCTCTAGCCCGAAACTTCCACACCATCCATATCGCCAATCAAGCCACCAGTACCAGCAGCGACAAGGGCTCATCAACCTAGTGCTTGCTAGAGGCAGCACAACTGGGTTTGCTAGATGCGGCTTGGCAATGCAGAAGGAGTTCCAGTGTTCCAGTGTGCTAGCTAGATGCAACACCCCCAAAATTGCTAGATGTGGCACCCCTGAGCTTGTTGCCAACACAGAAGGAGTTCCAGTGTTCTATTGTGTTGCTAGATATGGCACCACCAAGCTTGCTAGAGGTGGTTTCACAATGCAGAAGGAGTTCCAGTGTTCCAGTGAGCCACCCTTGAGCTTGGGAGAGGCAGCTTGGAAATGCAAGAGTTCCAGACCACACATTCCCCGGAGCCCGGCAGGCTTCCCCATCGTGATGCTGAAGCTGGAGGAAGCCCCCCACACATACACACATCCCCTCCCACAGGTAGAGAGTGCCCTTCTACCCTTGGAAAATTAATCCCGGGCTTGGTAACATTAACTTCTTCTCCCGACTGTCTCAGGTCCCTTCTAACTTCACTGCTTGACCCACTCCCGGCACAAACCACACAACCCTATCGCCAGACTAAGAGGGAGAAAGAGCTGGACGTAGGTCCTCCATCTTTCCTGAGCCAGGATTGTAGCCTATCTAGTTCTTAGCTTTATTGACACTAATTTACCACACTACAACACCCATACAGAAGTAGAGTTAAACCCCATCCCTCTCCTTTTTCCAGAAAATACCCCGATGGCGAGTGTAAGTGTCATATCTGGGACATCTCCCTCCAGATTTCCCCTTCCCAATTCCCCTTCGCCCCAACTGACCATTTCCTTACAGATCAGTCTCATGATCTGGGATGTAAAACAATGTATAAAAGCAAATGAAACAATAAATCTTTGGCCTTGCCATCTGAAGTTTCTGTGTTTGCCCTGTACTCTCAAGGTGTATCAAGACTTGCTTTGGCAGTCCCTCCTCTTTAGATGAACCCCAATGAACCTGGAAAATTCTTGTTTAACAAAAAGAAAAAGTTAAATGAAACAGTGTTCTGAGATGACTAGTACCATGACTGTTGTCTTTATCGCCAGAAACACTAGTGTTTGCTAGTGTTAATTAAAAGTATATATCATATGACGCTGCTTGACACCAACACTTTCGGTTGGTGTCACAAGGAAGTATTGTACACCATCGTTTTAGTTTGCCATCAAAACAACTGACAGAGACACTTATAATCAGGTATGAACAAGTTGCATCAATTATTAGTCCGACTTAACCCTCCCGGGCACATTGAAGCGAATTGGCATTCCATGTTTTTTTTTTTTCCCCTGATAAACGCATATTGATGTGAATTACGTGAAAAAGCAGAAAAAATGCCCAAAATTAGGTTTTTGGCCAATTTGCATCAAATTTGGTGCATTCTAGCATGCCAATCTCACATCCAAAGTAAATACTTGACAACACTGTGACTGCTCTGATGAGACAATGCACAGAAGAAAAACCTCAGTACCTCATGACCAGCCGGGCTTGTGGGTAGCGCTGCATCAGTCGTCCCTTTAAATTCGCCATTTTCCCACCTCCCACAAGAGGCGGAGGCCATTATTGAAATATTGTGCTTGTACAGTGTTTTTGACTATACTGTGAAGTGATTGTGTCTATGGAACACAGATAAATTGTTTGTAAAGCATTGGGGCCCATTATCAGCCGTTAGGCCCAGAGGGAGGAGTCTGGTTATTTATAGCAGGGTTTCCACTCTGTTTCACCCTGCCCATAAATGATGTGAGTATTTCATCTTTATAGTGAAGGCAAACTTATAGTTCTGAAACATATAGTGCCTGGATTAGTGAAATAACTGACCTACCATAGCAGGCGTTATGTACGCCATAGAGATATGCCATAGTTGCTAAGGGAACAGGCGGTCACATACGCCATAGAGTCGGGAAGGGAACAATAGAGGAGCTTGGGATGGAATCATGTGATAGTGTTTTCTACTGCATATGGTTCAGTGTGAAATATATGTATGAAAGAGTGCAGCAAGTGTTCATCGAGAAATATTGTATGCATTGACGGACTTAGCGCAAACCTAGTGCAAAGGATCAGAGACAACAAATATAACACGCAATCACAGACTTCAGTGAAATGGTATTGTACCAATCTCAGAAAGTGCTATATTGCATATGGTTTAATGTGAAATATACGTATAAATTAGTGCAGCGAATGTTCACCAAGAAATATTGCATGCATTGACTGACTTAGCGCAAACCTAGTGTAAGGATCAGAGACAAGAAATACGCCACACAGGCACATATATGTATATGCATGTCGTGCAGCAAATGCTCATGGAGAAATCCATTGTGTGCATCGCATGTGTTAAGCAAACGTAATGCAAGGAGGACAGAACAAATACACCACACACACACACACACACACACACACATAACATAACCCATCTTCAAACCCTTCAAGGTCCTGCCAGCATCTCAGCATCTCTGGAGGAAGTGACTTATCCATATTTTGTTGATTTGTGTATTGACCTATTTCTATATTTTGTACACAAATAAGTTTTGTTTTTACAGATACACATATTAGATGGAAGAAAGTTCTGCTTCAGTATCAGTACCTAGCAAAAAAACTAGTGGTCATGTCGAGTTTCTGTGAGCACTATCAAAAAGCTTATATTTTACGTGTATACTCTGAGTAAAAACAAAAAATAAAACCTAACGAGCAAAAATATGTAGGTGTGGGTGAGGCAGGGAAAGAGAGTGTTTTTATCTCGCTTGCGGGTGAGGAGGAGTTTTCTACGTTTCTCATCCACTTACTCGAAAAGTATTGGATGTATCGATTTCCTGTAAGAACCATGATAAAGATCAGTGAGTTCTACGCATGAACATAACCAAAAATAAGCCTTTGGGAGCATATTTTTTAGGTAAAAGCAGGGGAAGAGAGTATTTTTTTCTCTTTTGCGGTAGAACTATGCAATGCTTGGAGGAGTATTCTACGTTTGTCGTCCATTTACTCGAAAAGCATTGGACGTATCGGTTTCCTGTAAGAGCCATGATAAAGATCCGTGAATTCTACGTACATACAGTTGGAGAAATTTCCGCTCGGGACACCACGTAGAAGGCATCAGGAGCGGCAAATAATTTGATCTGGTAAAAGTGTTGGGGTAAAGGAAGGGTGGGACGTACGGGGTAGGTGAGGGTTTACGGGGTAGTGGGGGGTAACTATGTGGTGGGAGGGGTGGGATGTGAGGGATGGGGGGGTAGTGGGAGTAGCTGCGTGTTGGGAGGGATGGGAGTGGGGGTAGCGGAATGTTGGGGAGAGGCATAGTAGCCATTTAATGTTGTAACATAATTTCCTTTGATTTTAAATGAATGTGTTTTTATGATAGGGGAACACACTAAGTAGCAACAAGCTGTAAAGTGATGGTTCATGACACAAAGAAAAATGATCAGTTCAGTGATCATGCAAGGCTGATATAAACACACAGACATCACCAACACGTAACCTTATATAATGACTCGCCCCCTTTCGGTATCTATAACATCCCTATTGTAACACAGACTAATATCAGACGTTTACCTCAGATACGTCTCAGAAAAGTTGCTCATACATTCTTAATTGTAACGCAAATATGTAGTGAATGGAAAATAAAGTATATGTAATATTCCATTTCATCGTTATTTCCGTCAATCATTAGTATTTTTTACCCAAAAGGCATTAAAGTATTTCAGATATTAAGACCGATGCATCTTGTTAGCTGTCATTGTGAATTTGATATATTTCTTAATTCGTAAGCACATGCCAGCTGCTTGTCACAAACTAATTTAAGCATAAACCAGACCTAGACCTTTCCAGGTCAATCAATAGCGTCTGTGTGTGTGAGTGTTGTTCACTGTACAATACTGGGTCTCTCGCTGTCTAACTCTCTCAGTTTATCTCACAAAGACTCATACATCAGCTTAGGATAATCACGCATTTGCATATGTGCATATGCAAATGCATGTTCTAGCCATTTATGAGCGTAAGTGCATATACCTACTTTTTTTTTTTTAATTTATACGGTATATTCTTTGAAATTTACACGTATTATGACGTCTTCAATCTGTAATAATATTTCAAGTCATAATATCCATCAGATCATAGTGAATTATATCTGCTTAATTGGCTGTGGTCGGTAAGGCCGTGACTTAATGACAGTAGACAGCAGCTGAATGAGATGGATTCATGTATCACCACTTGACTCACCAGTGTCTGAAACGCATGAATGGCCTGTGACTAATACAGAGAGAGAGAGAGAGAGAGAGAGAGAGAGAGGGCGAGAGAGATACATATATATATAGATATATATATATTCGTTGTTTTAGTCCCTGGTGGGATCGGCCGCTCTTAAATGTTGTCGTCAGTAACTTCTGTCCGCTGCGTCTTCTTCCTCCAGGCCTAACTGCCTCATTTCTTTCTGAGTTCCATCTCTCTACCTACAGAAAACCTTTGTCTTCCCCTCGTACTTCTCCCTTCCACCTGACTCCCCTATGCCACCGTCACAGGATCAACTTCCTCCATCCTGGTCACATGCCCATACCACCTCAAACGTGCCTCTCTTGCCTTCTCCACAACTGACACAACTCCTGCCTCTGCTCTGATGGCATCATTCCTCCTCCTGTCTCTGTGACTCTCCCATCAGTCATCGCAGCATTCTCATCTCTGTTCTCTTCAGCTGTTTCTCTTCATTCTTCCTCAACGCCTAGGCTTCTACGCCATATAGCAATATAAATAGTAACTTTCAGAAGATGGCTTCAGGTCATTCCTCCATCTACCTCACACCTCCCAAAGGGGGGCGCGTTCCCCAGTTTGGGAAGCACTGGTTTACAGGATTGCCAACCGAGGGCTAACCCAAGATAGTCACTGGTGTTGACTCATTCTATTGGTGACGTTTTTTGCTCTTGGGTTCAGTTAATAATATCTGTTTTTCCAGGCAAATGTTAGAACGCGTAATACTAGATTGATGCATGAAGTTTATCAGAAACTCGGTAGAATAGAACAATTGGGTTGAGAGAAACTCCTTGTTTAAATTTAATGGGACAGATAAGTCCTTCCGTCGACCTGATTCTCAGAAAAAATTATTATTCAGCTATAATCTGTGAGTTGTATGACACAATAAGTATTTGATATTATCTCTTAGTGTGTGTGGAAGGAGTGGGCAGAGAGGAGAACTGCCTGCCAAAATTTAATGCATTTGGGTGAGTGTAATTCACCAGGTCGCTCAGGATAACGTGATTGGCATGATCATCAGCTCATTACCCTCCAGGAAGAGCTGAGAGCTTATATACTCCGATCTAGGGCAAGGCTGTGACCTTCACACACGCACACAACCACTCCCTCTCTCAAGAGGAACAGTAACCTCCCACTCTGTTCGTGAAACTTTTCGCACACTATCCAGCGCGAACCCCCGTCATACTACATGGCAGGCGAAAGCAATACCACTGCGCCAAGTGTGTGTGTGTGTGTGTGTGTGTGTGTGTGTGTGTGTGTGGAGGCTGGTTAGAACAATTATGTGGACGGGGCGACTGCTACTGCTAGCAAATCTGTAGATATTACATAACGAAAATTTCGTAAAACATTTGGTGCATGCACAATTTGTAGCAATGCAAGTCTTACATAGTGCTGGTAATTTTGTGTGAGTGTCATGTGTATCTTGTCAAATATATCACCATCTTTAATTGCGACATTATGTCAGTATTCAATTTAGATGACAACTGAAAAATAGACTGATTGCATCTTATTCCTGTCAACCAAAAGGTTACCAGTGTGACTGTATGTAGGTAATCCACTGCGTGTGTCAGAGAGAGAGAGAGAGAGAGCACGTTTAATGCTCGTATAATCACGCACGTATGCACATACGCATAACGTTACTAAGCCTATTACGATATGAGGGATTAGCCCTAAGAAAGTGTTGATTGGAGTATGCTTAAATATATAGTCTGGTATGAAGGCCACAGCTCATACATCCGTAAGCAGGGTAAGTGCCTTAACCCACCCCATCCCGACCACTTTTCCACCACTGACTCCCCCCAATCCCGACCATTTTAGGAAAAAAATTTTTTTGGCTCAGACCTTCGCTTTTGGTGAGAAACATCGAAAATTCATAGAGAAATCACTCACCTGAGGTTTAAAGTACTCGATACAGGTAGGAGTACCTCTTTACCTTTCTGGGTTTTCTATCAGGCTGGCACCAAAGAAAACGAGTTCTATGGGAGGATAACTATTTCACACCAATCATAAACGGTATTTACTTATTTACTTGGTACGAATTTATATGTAGTACGAGAGTATATTAGTTTTCAAGCAGTAATATAGGCATTATAAGCATTGTTTCACTCACTAATATCTGACCTTTTTTTGCCACATTACCTGATCATCATTTCTAACTGTTTCTTCCTCTAATGCTATGTAAAGTTTGTCCTCCACATTGTCATTGATTGGGCAATCACTCTGGTCCTGAATTTCGTACCGTGGCATGACATGGCTATACTGGCCAGGTCACTGATAACAGGTGAATTGTTGAGACAATGGCATGCAGGGGGGGGAGGAGGTCATGCTGGGTAAGGCATTATCCATGCCTGGCATCTTGTAGAGGAAGGTGTCACGTGTATACGTACCAAAAATCACTCACGAAAATTGAAAATTGTGCATATTAGGGACCTTGCAATTTTTTTGCATTTATGTACGTCACGGGATTGGCAGTGACAAAACGTGTGGACGTTAAAGAACGTCGACAGGATGCCACGGGTTAAGGATAATAAATTACGCTGTCAGTCTAAAGGATGTATTTTCCTTATTCTGCCAGCATTCGGTCTTAAGTTAACAGTAACTGACTTATCATCATCATCATCCGGACCTCCTTTCCCACCCTAGGGCAGGGTGAGGAGTAGCAATGTCCAGACAGCCCAAATTTGCCCAATCCATTAGACCACGCTTCCATTCACTCATCATTCAATTCCCCGAAATCCTAGCTCTATCAGATACACCAAAATCATTAACCACGTTCTGTAGCTTCACGTAAAAGTATCCGACAGAGTCTATCTAGTTGACTTATACAAATATAAAATGGACTATTACAGGATCTTAGATTCGGTATTCAATACAAGTTGCAATGAAAATTACAGTATCTTTGTCAAGCAACTTGCAGGAAAAGCAACTGAAATCATTTGTAAGTATATGTAAATTCTTCGGTCATCAATAGAAACCTTTCTGATGTGGGGACGGAATGACGGAGGCGAAGGATGAGATTCCATATTGGCGATACCTGTTGCTTAGGTACTGAACTTATTCCATCAAACATTGAACCATCATTAGCAGCTTCTTGCGACTACCTTTTATTATTAACAGAAAAATCGTATTGGAATGATCCTCTACGCAGAGTCTGTTGACAATTAATGGCTACTTAACCTCTCCCTAACACTCAGCTACCCCCACCACAACCCCTCCTCTCCCCCATCACTCACCTTGCCCACAACTCCCATTCCCTTCTTCACCCCCAGCACTGTTACCAGATCATTTCTGTCTGTAGCAGCTGCTGCCATGTACACAGTGTCAAACGCAGAAATTTCTCCAACTGTACAATCAAAGACAAAAGTTGTGTCGCGGTTTTGTCCGAAGATTAAGTGCAACACCTGAAACATTATGAAAGCTCTACCACTGTTACATGTTCATGACTTCAAGCTTCATATCTGCTGCTGATGGGATGACGGTATGAATGAACCCATGGAATTCCGAAGCCTTAACGTCGACTCGCAAAAATTTATGATTCCGAACTTCATATGACAGGCAAAACGCCAACGGTTAGGCGATGATCACCTGACATTTCATCGTATATCTTACCACAAAACGTCCAGCAGACCTACTTTACCATAGTATGGAGAGGTCAAGCAACATGCATCCAACTAATAGGAATATGAGAGGTGGTAATGTCTTTATTTACGGGATCCCAAACAGGAAGCTCATACTTTTGGTATAGGCATAACCGTAGAAAGGTGGATTAGGATTTCAGGAAGAAGGAACAATGGAGAAACGTCATCGTTCAGGTCGTCCTCATTTTACCACAACACTATAGGACCAGGAAATTATCAAAACGATGGAAGCAGCACCCACAAGCATTTCTTACGCCATAATAAACGAAGTGCACCTAGAATGAAGCATACGAACAGTTCTGTGTAGACTTCGGTCGTCTGGTTTATGAGTTCGAACTCGTCTGTGGAATTCAGTTTGCCAGCCACTCTAAAATAACAAAAATCAAGTATCATAATAGAATAACTCTGTTCTCGTGTGCTGAATACTATAGTGAAATTTGTTTTACAACACACAAATAATGTCCCAGGTCATAATTAGCAACTTGATTAGCTAATTTACAGTTAATAAAGATGGAGAACTGACTTCTGACCACCCATTAAGCTAACTGAATTGTAACGTTGATAAAGTTGGCATAAAAATAAAACATGAGAAACGCTTCATCAATACTAAAAAAAAAGAAAAAAAAAACAGAAGTCAGAAAGATTTAATAATTATGTAGATTAGTTTCGGCAAATAAAAAAAAAGTATATATGCTGGCATCCACAGGCTGGTCACCTGGAGCAAATGGCAACTTAAGTCAGTGCTACCAACCGATCATTCGATACAAAGCATACCACTCCAAAACTATAGTCTTTCAGCAGATCTTTTCACCAAATTTCATGACACGACTTTTGTTTTTGATTGTACGGGACATAACAATGTATTATCTCTGATGATAAGTCATTGTTACGTATGCACGCATGACGAAAGTGCAGCATGGGCGTGGGTACTCAGTAGTTTTTTTGCGATTTACTTGGAAACTGTGTGGTGCATGAAAAATCTGCGGATACCATGAGAAAGCTCATGAAATTCTACACAAGATTATGAAATAAAAACTTAACCTGTTTAAGACAACTATTGCGGTAGAGCTCCGTGAATAAAAATCAGTTTTTGATTAAAAAAAAAAAAAAAAAATGGCTTTTAGTGTTTTGATATTTTATCGAAATTTGCAAATTGTATCACAACCAGACGAAGCTCATTAGAAAGCTGATGAAATTCTCTTTCAAAACTTCTAATAACATTTATCAGTATGATGGAAAAGATTCGACCTAGGATGTTGGGAAGTGAGACTGACGTTCTGAAATGTTCATTCACACTGGCTAATATATATATATATATATATATATATATATATATATATATATATATATATATATATAGTGCTTATTGGCTAGAACAAACATCAGTGAATATGATGATGTAGGTTTCATGGCAATATATAGATAGCTGGGTGGCGAAATATAGCAAGAATACATGCTTTCAGCGGCGCGCAGGGGGGCTGGTGGGGAGAAGGGTGTAATAAAATTGTGCTGCAAAACTTACTAAAACTTATCTGTGTGAGAGAGGGTTAAAATGCTCCTCAGTCTACAGAATGCTAATAACTCGAGCAAATACTGAGTAGTTTTTATCTCAACCAATACTTATCCTGCCATTCTCTCCCTTGAGTGCTATATAATAACAAATGGGTATCACTAATATCTAAATTTGAAATAAGCATACAAACAGAACATCTCTTGATAATTGGTATACCATATACAGCATAATCAATTCCCCGTAATTACAGCACTGAGTATGCAGTTTTCTTTCAT
Organism: Coenobita brevimanus; assembly: GCF_032717465.1. Taxonomy (NCBI): domain Eukaryota; kingdom Metazoa; phylum Arthropoda; class Malacostraca; order Decapoda; family Coenobitidae; genus Coenobita; species Coenobita brevimanus. The sequence goes on from NC_136997.1 coordinate 14,687,556, forward strand.
TCCAGGTTCCAGTTCGTAGACAATATATTCCTTTGACCTATTCTATGGAATTTCTGTGTCAGGTTCTCTAAAATCCGTAATGCTCCTTGTTATATTTTCTGTCAGAATTAATCATTTGAGTGAGGAGTCAGGTAGCCCTTCTAATTTTATTATTTCTTAAATCTACTACACTCTTTGGCAGGAAGTACATACACTGTATGGATCATTCGGCCTACTGAGGTTTTCGTCTTCCTTTGTGTTCTTGATTCATGAGCAATACAAAATCAAGACTCGTCGTATCATGATTCACAAAGATATCCACCGAGTTTTACTTTTCAAATGAACCGATTAGGCGTCATGGGGAATAGAACCTAGTGTTTAACTCACCCCATCCCAATGACGTGCATATGCATCTGAATGTTTTATCACTGTGACTCCAGTTGACATTTATAAATGCTCGCAATTACAAAGTCCATCATTTGCACATTTTTTTCAAATTTTGTGTGTGATTTTTTGTATGTATATGCAGGACATGTTCCTTTACCCGAGGCCAGGCGAAGACAATGCCTTATCCCGCATGACCTCACCCCCCCTCTGCACGCCATTGCCTCGGCAACTCACTTGTTACCAGTGACCTGACCAGTAAAGCCATGTCATGCCATGATATGAAATTAAAGGCAAGATTCCCCAATTGATGACAATGTGGAGGACAAAGTTTATTTGGCACCAGAGGAAAAAACGAGCAGAAGTGATGATGAATGAATGAATGAATGAATGAATGAATGAAAGAAATGGCAGCACAAAGCAGAGGTCATATGCCACCAAACAGAAACATTAAAAGAAAGTCAAAATACATAAAAAGCCATAGAAAGCAAAAAGTAAAACAATGCATAAAATAAACCAACAGAATAAAAGAAACAACCAAAACTAAAAATGTGGTGGAAAGACAGAGGTTAAAACTAGAACCATTATCATTAAAGCACTGACTAAAATATGGTAAAACCCTACAGTTTGTGGAGAGGGCCAGAACTCAGCACAAAGGAAAAGGTGCCTCCCCCCATAGCACAAGCCTCTGCCCCAAGCACTGAGGAAAGAAGGTATGATCCGTCGCCAGCTTAACACCTGGAAAGGTACCACCGACGAAGCTCCCCAAGACTGGGACATTCGACAAGAAGATGCCACAGTCAAAGGAACCAGACAGTGATCACAGTAGGGAGGGGGCGCCATCTCCATTAACCTGCCGCGTGCCAGTGCCGTTTTAAAACGATCTCACATAATTCTGTGGCCAGTGACAGTGACGTTTTAAAACAGTTTAAAATAAAAAACTTCACTGTGACCGCATTTTTCAAGATTTACGGGTAAAAATTGGCAGCCATGTACGGTAACTCTTCCTCTACTATCTCCCAGGCTGTCAAGGCCATACACTCATTCGTTCCCCCCCTCACGCTCCCTCTGCCTCACTCTGCCTGTGTGCCTCACCCAATGCCGTACATAGTGAAGGCAGTTTGTAAATATTTTCATGTAAGTGTAAGTTGTAAATATTTTCTTGTAAGTGTAAGGATTACATAGTGAAGTCAAGTTGTAAATACCTTCTTGTAAGTGCCAGGACTGTACATAATCAAGTCAGGTTGTATCTAACTTCAAGTAAGTGTTAGATAATGCATTCACAGTGAGAAAGACACACAAATTGTGATAGATGCTGAAGTAATAAGTAAAAAGAAAAGTATACAGAACATTGCTATACCTTCCCAGCATAAATACCTGAGTATACCCTACATAGAAAAAGGCTTTCTCTCACGTACGTGGTGAGCGTGAGAGAGCGGCTATACCTGTACATGAGTATGCTGGACTCAAAACACTCATTTCTGAGCCTCAGAGAGCATTTTAATGGCGAAATTCGTTGTTTCCACATCAAAATCTATCATTTTAGCCAAAAAAAAAAGGTTGAAAAAATGGCCAGCACTGGGGTGACCCATAGGGCTAAAAATGGCCGGCACATGGCAGGTTAAAATACCATGAGTCAGCCTAGTGTGGCCATTACAGAGATGCACCAAAGCTGTTTCCCACTGTTGGGACAGTCCCCCATACCCCCCATCATCCAGGTTCTGATGAATGCTGTGGAGTTTGTTCACCCCTGCTGCATCCCACCTCCTCTGCCATCAGAAATGGACAGCCTCCACAATGGCTGCATATAAATCATCGGATGTGACACAGTAATGAGAGGAAGGGCGAGAGGCAGCAGCTCTAGCCAAAGAGTCTGCACGCTCATTGCCCATGACCCCCACATGTGCGGGGACCCAACACAGTTATACAGAGTTCCCTCGCCTACATAATATGAAGAGCCACGCCAAGACAGACAGGACTAGGGGATGTGATGGGAAGCCACGAGACAAAAGCTTGTAGGGCACTGGCTGAGTCACTAAAAATGGTAAAAGAAGCTGGAGGAAAACTAAAAATCAATTCAACTGCAACTAAAATGGAAGTAAGTTCAGTGGTAAAAACAGATGCAGAAGGAGGAAGACTCCCACCACAAGTAAAATCACGAAAAATGACACCAAAGCCTGTCCTCACAAAGGATTTGGAGCCATCAGTATATACAGGAATTGAGTCTCTGTGAGCAGAGGCATATTCTAAAAAATAAGACAAAGCTGCCTGTAAGGAAATAAAAGACCTTCCTCTCAAGGAAGTAATCACATGGTTGTACCTCTGGGAGAAGCCAGGGAGCCACTCAGGGGACATGCATAGGGCAAACAGGGGAGGACTGGACACCCAACTCCCCCATGGCAGCCCTCACTCTATACCCAAAAGGGTGTGGATAGCGAGGGTGAGTGTCATGAGAGAGAAGAGCCTTACAACTCAGTAAGGCCAGAAGATGGTGAAGGTGGTGCCAACACTGCACCATCAAGGACTGCCGATGGAGATCCAGTGGCGGTTAGTTGGCATCAACCAACAGACTTTCAATCGGGGAAGACCAGAAAGCCCCAGTCGACAGACAAATCCCGGGATGGTGGACAGAATTTAGTGGCGGCAGCCGTGCCTCAGTAGGAGAAGAATATATCACACACCCATGGTCCAACTTGCTCCTTACTAAGGCATGGTAGAGTTGGAGCAGGATGGTTCTGTCAGTGCCCCAAGACAAGTGAGATAGAGTCCATAAGAGAGACAGGGCACAGAGACATGACAGTCGTAATGAACGTATATCAGGTACCCACGTCAGTCTCCCGTCAAAAGTAAAACCAAGAAATCTTGTCTCTTCTACACATCGCATCCTGTGGAGGTCTGGGTCAGGGTGAATACCTTTCAAGTGGCAGAAATGCAAGGCCACCATCATTGTTGGGGAGAAACGGAAGCCGTGCATGGTGGCCCACCGAGAGACCCTGTATAAAGTGAGCTGCATGCAACGTTCAGCCATGGACATTTGGGAAGCAGCATACCATAGGGCCAAATCATCGACACACAATGAGGCCGACACCACTTCTGGAATGCAGGACACAATGCCGTCCAACGCAATAGCAAAAACGGTCACACAGAGGACACTTGAGGCACCCCTTCCTCCTGAGGGTATGAAGAAGGCAGGGTGATGCCAACCCTAACCCTGAATGAATGGTCACTCAGAAAATTTAATATCAATAGGGGTAGCCTGCCACATAAACCAATAGAATGGAATTGTTGGAAGATACCAAACCGCCATGCAGTATCATATACCTTTTCCAGGTCAAAGAAAATGCACACCAGATGCTGCTGCTTAGCAAAATCATCACATACTGCAGCCTCAAGACGGAATAGTGCATCTGTTGTTAAGCGACATTTTCGAGAACCAGACTGACATGGAGTGAGACATTCATTCCTTTCTAGGAAATACATTAGGGCATGTTGACCATTTTCTCAAATAATTTACATAGGCAGGATGTTAAGGCAATTGGCAGATACTCCAGGAGACTGTAACCTGCCTTCCCCGGCTTCTGGAATGGCAGGACGCCAAGAGGAGGGAAGAGAAGATTCCTTCCAGATTCTGTTAAAAAGACTGAGAAGAAAAGATAGTGCATCATCATTCAGGTGCCAAAGCATTGTATAGGGAATATCATCCAGCCCTGGTGAGGTGTCATGACGAAGGGAAAGGGCATATTGGAGTTTACGATAAGAGAAAGGGAGGTTGTAGGACTCCACATTCCCTGAACGGAAGTCCAGCACCCTTGCCTCCTCTATTTCTCATTGTCTGGCAAAACTTGTTGAGCTAGTATTTCTCTGACTGACCACCGCAAAGGGAGACACAAAAATATCGGCCATGGCTACAGGGTCACCAACAGGCTCACCATTAGACATTAGCACAGGGGACCTGCCTTGAGTGAATTTTGCAAATCTTTCGCACCCTCTTCCACACGTTAGACACTGGCGACTTTGAGTTTACACTTGGCACGCAAGCCATCCAAGAGTCCCACCTAGCTTGTTTCAGTACCCTATGAGCCTTAGCCTGTGCCCTTCTGAACTTGACAAGATTATGCTCTGTCCTGCACCTATGATAATGGGAGAAAGCTAACTTTTTAGCACGTACAGCAACACTGCAATCCTCATTCCACCATGTGACAGATCGATAGCGATACGTGCCAGAGGTTTTAGGAACAGCATGAAGAGGAGCAGAATGCAGAACAGAGGGAAAGAACGAAACAGCCTCATCACTATGCGGAAAGTCTTCAACTGAGACATTACCAGAAATCAGAGAATAGAAAAGGGACCAGTCTGCCTTATCCACTCTCGAACTCAGTAGATGAGAACAGGGACTAGATACTACTGCAGTAAGAATGATGGGAAAGTGATCACTTCCATGGAGATCCTCTATAAACTCCCAGGTAAAGTCCAGGAGACAGTCAGGAGAGCAGACAGGGAGGTCAATTGCAGTAAATGAACCGTTTGGAGGTGAGAATGTGTAGATGCCCCAGTATTGAACAGGGCAAGATCCTCATCCTCTAATATGGACGCCAAGAAACACCCAAGTTGGTTAAAAAGACAGTCACCCCACAAAAGGTGGGGACCATTAAAGTCCCCCAAGAGAAGAAAGGGCATAGGTAACTGGCCAAGAAGGTTCTCAAGTTCCACCTACCAACTGCTGTGTTGGGTGGTAAATAAATGGAACAAACTGTGTACCAGCAGTGGGCATACAACCACACAGCAACACACTGGAGGTCAGACTGGAGATGGACTGGCCGATGAGCGATGTCAGCCCTCACCAAAACAGCAATACCTCCAATAGGGCCCTGGGTTGCTGCTGAGTAAATAGCATCGTACTCAGGTGGTGCATGGGGAGTGGCAAACCCTATAAGAGTTTCCTGGCGACATACGCACAAAAGGAAATAAGTCAGGAGCGTCCGCAGCTCCCCCCAGTTACCACACAGCCCTCGACAACTCCATTGTAGTGTACCAGCTGAGAAAGCCATAGTACCCAGAGTGAAGATGGAATCAGGATAAGGGGTGAGACAACCTTGCCTCCCAAGTGGGTTTGGATTGATGCTTATGAAAGCCCTTTGGAGAAGCCTGTCCAGCACCAGAAAACTGCACCCTCTGTCTAACATCTGAAGGCAAACGGGAGGATGAGAAAGTAAATTTTACAACACTCCTTCTTGGAGTGGACATACCAGTTTGTTTGGAAGGTGGCTTGGGGGCCGCCGTTGGAGATGTAGGATGGCCAGTGCCCCCACAAGAAGCCCCAGAAGTGGAAGTAGAGTCCACAGGACTCGAATAATTTGAGGTAGCCAGCCTATGCTTCAGATCTGAAGCACCAACGAACTGTCCAACAACATCTCCAGGTGGGGACCAGACCAGAGCTGAACCATCAGTTTCAGCTGTCACCTGGCTAGATCACTCAGCCTGCTGGACAGAGGGAACAGGAGAGGTGTCGACTGAAGGTTCAACAACAGAGACCTTAGGTGTCCAGTCTTCATGTTCAGAGGACTCCGATGAACAACGGTGATGTTTGCCAGGTACAGATGGAGCCTCGGGCATACTGGCTATGACGGGAGAAGGAGTCTAGTCAAAGTGAACATCTGCCTCCACCACAGAAGTGTGCAAGTCGTCAGCCACCAAAGTGGGGGCAGAAACTGTTGGATTAGGGGGTGGGTGAGGTTCATTTTCACAAACAGTATGAATCACGGGGACAACATCCCGCAAAGCACTAGATGATGAAGTGGGCACTGGATTGGGTCGAGGCTGTCTCAGAAACCTAGAGTGGTGCACTGGCATTCCAGAAAGGAGAGAAGCATAAGTAACACCAGGCTGGAAGAAGCGAGTCTGGGCTCTCTTCTTTGCCTTGGAAAACGAAACATTCTCAAGTGTTCAGACTGATAAAATCTTTTCCAGGCAGTAGCGAGGACAGTTTTTAGAAGATACAGCATGAGAGCCTCCACAGTGATAGCATTTAAGGGGTCCTGAGCAGTCACTGGTGTGACTTGGTCCACCATAGGAGATACAGACACCAAGAAGACCGCCTGTGCACAGCAGCAAAATCGACTGACATGTCCATGCCCCTGGCAGTGAAAGCAACGCTTTGGGGTTGGCACAGACGACTTCACAGGAAGGGATAACCATGCCAATTTCATGGATCTAGGCAATCTCAATTTGTCAAAAGTCATGAACAATGTTGGAGTCGGGGTCAAAATCCTATCTATCTTTTTCTGAAGTTGCTCAACCTTCACCACACCAAATGACTGCAGCTCCTCCATCAGTCGCTCCTCTGATTATCGGAGGATGTCACGAGAGAAAACGACTCCCTTACACTGGTTAACCCTTTCATACACGGGGGCCCGGTGAAGAATCCAAATGCTCACACTCTATCGAAGCAGGATTCGTCCAAGTGAAATCCAACTGCTCGCACTTTTTTGGCTCAGGATTCTCCTAAGTGAAATCAACCGCTCACACTCTTTCGACGTAGGATGAGTCCAACCATATAATTTGCTGCATTTTTTTCACAACAATCTGCTGTTTGATCTTACTAATGAATGAGAAAAAAATCTAAAAAAAAAGAATTACCATATTGTGTCATTCACTTATTTATTCAATGCTCATTTTACTCACAGACATGAGCATTTCAGCAATGATTATAGAATACTGTAGAGCATTTATCTGCGATGCCTTTCGTAAAAAAATGACACTTCTAACTATACTAGAAAAATTTTTATGGCATACTGATGAACAATAGTCGTTCATCACGCCTGGCCGCTCTGAGTGAACCGTTTAATATAATTTAATTCTAGCCCGCCCAGACCTCACGCTTCCTACATTCCTCATTCAGTGGTTTGTGCGGCATCGAAAAATTATTACAATTATTTCATTCCCCTGCCCTTATTTTAAATTGTATTGTTATGAAATTGATACATGTTTCAAATGAATAAATGCTCTTCCTAGTGAATGAAAAAAAAATAAAGGATATAAAATGTACAGTATTCATTTACTCACTGACATATACTCATATACAGTAATCACACACTGTATTTTTTTCACAACAATTTGGTGTTGTGAAAAAGATACAGTGAGTACAGTATATATGTCAGTGAGTCAATGAATACATTGCTGAACGATAAAGTATGGTGTTTTATATCCTTTATTTATATATTTTTTCAGTCATTAGGAAGACCATCTATTCATTTGTAACATGTATCAGTTTCATAACAATGCAGTTAAAAAATTAGGGCAGGGGAATTAAATGATTGAAATCATTTTTCAATGCCGCTCAAATCACCAAGTGAGGAATGTGGGAAGCGTGAGGTCTGGGCGGGAGAGAATGAAATGATAGGAAACAGTTCACTCAGAGCGGCCAGGCGTGATGAACGCCTATTGTTATTCTGTATGCCATCAAACATTTTCTAGTATAGCTAGAAATATCATTTTTTTTACTAAATTGATTGCAGATAAATGCTCTACAATATCCTATACTCATTGCTGAAATGTTTATATATCTGTGAGTAAATGTGCACTGAATATATAAGTGAATGATACAATGTGATAATTCCTATTTCTTTTTTTTTTTCAGATTTTTTCGTTCATTAGGAAGATCATTCATTAATTTATAACATAAACCAGTTTCATAACAATACAGTTATAATGATGGTGGGTGAATGAAATGATTGAAATCAGTTTCTGATACCGCACGAATTGCTGAGTGAGGAGTGAAGTCTGGTCTGGCGAGAGACTGACACTCAGTACTTAGAAGTGTTTGGACTCAGGTTGCGTCGATAGAGTGCGAGAGGGTTAGAGGTTCCATGAGGAGCACAGGTAACACCAGAGCTATCTTCAGAGGTCAAAACTAGGCAGGAGCTATCTTCTGGGGAGGACACCTCAATGAGAATGCTTCCATCCCCCTGGGATGAGATCTTGGGCACTCTTTCACAAGCCGACACTATGGCATGGTGCAGCCCGAATATACCAACATCTAGGACTGACCCTCCTACGAAGGATTTCAGCACCAGATGTTTTGCATACGATGCTGGCACCGGCTCTTCTGTGCTCAACCTCAAAGCCGTACCTACCCAATGTTATCGCCTCCAAGTCCCAGCTGAACGCTGGGGCAAAGGAGGACATTCACCAGGGGCCTGGCATGGCTCCAAGGTGGCATTAAGGGATTTGCCAGGGACAAGGCCAGAGTCATCAATGAAAGTTTGTTTCTCAGCAGCTATATGCATCTACAAAAACTTCATTTCCCCTCCCCTCCACCCACCATGGAGCCCAACAAGGGGAGGTCTTATGCCAGGGACAACACTACTGGCGACCCCAGAGGTAGCAGGAGAATATACACGGGTAACCTCTGGAGGACCTGGGCGAAGGTGACTCCAGGGTGGAAGGAGCCACCAGGCCTCCCGGTGCCCACTTGACCCTAGCCAATGCATGACCAGCCGATTGACCTGGTCGGACCCAACCAGGCCACTCATCTAGCCAGAATAAGGGACCAAAGAGATGTACTGCTGGCTGCAGGGCGCATCATACTCAACCCCGAGGACTCCCGTCTCCCAACATTATGGGATGCCACTCACGGCAAACACATGGGGAAGCAACAGTCCTCTCCTAGATGGCAAATGGGCAGGGACTAACATCACCAGCAGGCTTCCTCCACCAGTGATATAGGAGGTGCTTGGTCCACGAAGCCAACAGATGCCGAACCCTACAAAGGTAGGAGTGCCTCTAGAGTAGGTGACCACCCTCAGCGGGGGAGTGATGAGGAGGTAACATCGCTGACGAAGGTGCGGTATGTTGATGTGTTTGGTGAGTGAAACAACACTTTTATCGTCGATATTGCTGTGCGAAAACCATTATACTCTTGTACTTCATATAAATTCGTACCAAATAAATGAGGCCCTGCACGCCACAAGGGGCAAAGTGCCATACCCTCTGAAACCTGTTTTTTTTTCACCAGCTGCTGCCTCAAACACTACCCTTTGACTGCACAAAATTGCTTTGCTCAATTATTATAACTAGTGCAGTAAGGGTGAAAGTCAGAAGTGAGCAAAGCCACTTTGTGCAGTCATAGGGTAGTGTTTGAAGAAGCAGCTGGTGGGAAAAAAAAAAAAACAGATTTCAGATGGTATGGCACTTTGCCCCTTGTGGCATGCAGGGCCTCAAATGAATATCTACCTATTCTGAGTGGTTTGGAATAGTTGCCCCTCCCACAGAAAACACCTCTGGAGCCGGGCTTGATAGAAGACGGCACCAGGTGAGGGGAAGGTCACCTGTACTGGGCATATCTAAGCTCAGGTGAGCACTTTTTGATTTTTCGATGTTTCTCATAAAAAGCGGAGGTTTTAGCCAAAAAAAATCTGCGGGGATTGTGGGGGCGGGGAGGTTATTGGTGAGAGACCTGCCGGGACACGGAGGGTTAACCCGCCGTGCCCTGTTGACGTGAATTAACGTCCACACGTTTTGTCACTATCAATCCCATTGACGTACATAAACGTGAATCAATTGTAAGGTCCCTAATTGCACAGTTTTCAATTTTCGCGAGTGATTTTTGGTACATATACACGGGACACCTTCCTCTACAAGATGCCAGGCAGGGACAATGCCTTACCCAGCATGACCTCCTCCCCCCCCCACACGCCATTGTCTCGGCAATTCACCTGTTACCAATGACCTGGCCAGTAAAGACATGTTGCGCCACGTTACGAAATTCAGGGCCAGAGTGATTCCCCAATCAATGACAATGTGGAGGACAAAGTTTACATAGCATTAGAGGAAGAAACAGTCAGAAATGATGATCAGGTAATGTCGCCAAAAAAGGTCAGGTATGTTGATGTGTTTTGTGAGTGAAACAATGTTTATATTGCCTATATTACTGTGTGAAAACCAATTTACTCTCGTACTACATATAAATTCGTACCAAATAATTAAATACCGTTTATGATTGGTGTGGAATGGTTATCTTCCCTGCAGTTGTAAGGTCCACCATTTGCACATTTTTCATTTCGCACGTGATTTTTGGTACGTATATGCAGGACACCTTCCCCTACCCAAGGTCAGGCAGGGACAATGACTTACCCAGCGTGATCTCCCCCTCCCCTGCACGCCATTATCTCAGCAACTCACCTGTTACCAGTCACCTGGCCAGTAAATGCATGTCACACCACAGTACAAAATTCAAGGCAAGAGTTATTTCCCAATCGATGACAATGTAAAGGAAAAAGTGTACGTGGTGCCAGAGGAAGGAATGATCAGAAGTGAGGAGGAGGTAACATCACCAAGGAAGGTGTGGTATGTTGATGTGTTTGGTGAGTGAAACAATGCTTATAAGGAGTAGACTGTAGCACCAGTCGAGCAGGGCAGTACTCCCAAGGTGGATGGAAAGCTGATGACAGGGAGAGCTGGAGCTCCCGTTTCATCAGCCCTCAGGACTAGTTCCTGACCATTCCTCTTTTTTTATACTTTTTCAGTGTCTTAGTAACACAGAGAGTAGGCCCGTAGTATCTTGACCATATATTATGTGAATCTTGAGATTGATTTTAGTCATTGTGTAGTCGAAGACAGGATAAGTTAAAGATGGATACAGGGTCTTGATTGTAGTTTATTATCTTCAAAGGAAAGCTTAAGTTGAAACACTGTGTATTACATAGGAGTGTATATTTACTAGCTAAGTTCTCTTTGGACTCCTCTTCCTCTCTCTACAACCTTTCGGTTGTATAGCTAACCCCCTTCTGACTCTCTAATCCCTTCCTTCTTGTACAGGAGAGCTAGTGTCACGTGTACTGTACATGTGGGATTGTTCTAGAATCTTGTGTGCGTCTGTGTGTATGTAGCGTTTCTGGTGACATAATACACGTCTGGCATTCCTTACAGAAATGTGGACACATTTACTTTCCCACTGAAATCACAAACACACTTCCTTTGGTGAACTCTTGCTGACATATTTCCTATTCCCACACCTTGACTGGTGTTCCTGTCTATTACACTATCTATTATGAATTGTATTATGATAATAGCGGTTACTACATCTGTCTATCATGCTATGAGTTGTATTATTATAATATGGAGTCCTGACATCACTCGGTCATCCCAACTGGCGATCCTCCAACAGCATATATCATTGACACTAGTCTGTTAATACTTAATACTGATTATAATATTGTTTAGATATAATATTCATGATAATATTGTACTGACCTAATAATATTCTAGAAACACATTACATTGTAAACCTATTGTATACATAATGGAGCAAATGCACTATAGTTAAACTGAGTATGGAATATTGTATTACATACTGTAAAATGTGTATGGGTAACAGACATAAGCATATAATCGTGCAATGGTAATACTGCTAGGTCATTACATTACATATGGAGTTATCCTTTTAGTAATGCCTAATATTTCATTTAACTTGTATGATGATTCTGGTCATACAGAATTGCAGTAACATTGTATGAATTGTTGCATAATTGTAGTTACATAATGGTATTTTTATTGTATATAATTGTATTGTAATTGTTACATATCATTTGTAGTTACATAATTGTAGCAATTGTTACATAATTGCAGTAACATTGTAATAATATTGTAGTGACATTGTAGTAATACAGAACTCTAGTAACACTGTATGAATTATTAAACAATTGTATTGTTACATAATAATTGTATTGTACGTAATTGTATTGTAATTGTTAAATATCATTTGTAGTTACATAATTTTTGCAACAGTAACCTAATTGCAGTAATGCAATGGTTTCTCGTTACACAATTATAGTAATTGCAGTAATATTGTAGTAACTGTAGTCCTGACATCGCTAATCCGGTCATGGTGCGGTCGATGATAGTGGTGATGTGCCTTGCCACTGGCTCGTGGAGAACAATAACTTGCTCTTTGTTTCACTTATAGGTGTTTATGCTGTATTGTGGCATTTGTATTAACAGTTACACCTATTTTCGTTTGTTTGTTATGCAATCTTACTGTATTTTTTGTATGTATTGTTTTTCTATAGTTTATTTTTCTTCGTTTGTGTAAGCCTTTTCAGTGCTGTCCGAGGTTGAATAATTGCTGGCTAATTCCCTTGGGACCCTTTTTTAAGGCTTAATTTATATTGCACAGATAATATTGAAAATGATATTACATAACCCGATATTTTGTTATTTTATATAAAAAATTATATATACACTATATACAATATTAACTATATACACTCACTTGTTCCTTTATACCTGTCGTGGGCAATGTATGTGTCAGCACTGTGTGGAAATCTTTGTCATCACGATTGTGTGGAAGATGTTCATTCTTGCTAACATCATTTGTGTTGGCCATTTTTTTTCTCTCTCTTCCTGGTTTTCCTTGTAATTTAATTTGTCTAGTTCCACTAGGTAGCTTTAATTAATAAATGTTTATTACAGTTCTTTTAATCGCTCACTTGGTTAATGTGATTGTATATTTTAATTATCGTTTTGTAGATGTGATAATGTGTAGTTGTACGTATGAAACACGTATTTTATATAGGTATAAATGGTAACACTCTTTGGTAGTAAATAAATGGTATAATAAATGAATGAATATATACAGTGTAGTATATTTATTGTTGGTGCAAGTATTTAGTGATTGAATTATGCAGATAACCGAAGTAGGTACGTGTACGTAAGTTGTAACTATAGGGCACGTTTTATATGTTTTTGCAGAAGGTTTTGTCTACCACTGTGTCTATCACTGTGTATTATATAAATGAAGTAACTATGTAATTCACTAATTTTTACCGTGGTGGGAATGGTGTTAGTAATGGCGCAGGTGGTGAGTTGATGGACGTGTTGTGGGGTGTCCTCAGCTTCTCAGCAAAAAGCTAGCAACGTCGACTTCTCACACTCTGGTAGCTGTGGTGAGAAAATGAGTAGCGATGAGTAACTTCAGTGAAGAAGGATGAGTAAGATGAGTTGTAAATGTGGACTTTGGCATTTGCTGCCGTCGTGTTGACCTCTTCACTCCCTCGGCAGCGTGGTGATGTTGGTGGAGGTAGGGGGACTGTTGGATAGAAGGGTGGGGGTCTGTTGCTCTGTTACTGCTCTTCATTTGTTTGTTTTGTTTTTCTTTCTCGATGTATTCTCGGTCCTTTTTATTGTAATTTACTCGTTGTTGGATGAAGACTGTGTGTAGAAGATAATAGAGATGTCTCGTAAACTTGATACTTGTAGTTAATCATAAAGCTTGTTTTTCCTCGATCGTAACTCGTTCTTCTTAGTGTATGCTCGATTGTGGTTACTTGATCGTAGAATTGTAGTTTTTTGATAATGTAGAATCAACTGTAGGACTGAAGCTGATATTGATTACAGTCTCGCCTGCTTTTGTAAAAATTCACTGTACATTTGAAGATGAGGTTTGTACTTCTGGTGCCACCGCATCTTGTAAAAACTTCGTAGTTTCTTGTAGTGTGTTTTGTAGATCACTAATGCGTAAGTTATACTCTTGGACGAGAGTTCGTTATACGTGAGTAGGTTTGTAAGTAGATAATCTTAGTTCCCTTTGTCATGCAATGACAGGAGAAGTAAAGATTAGTATGGGACTATTTATAATTATATTTGTCTTGAAAAGATTAACTAAAGTCTCTCACAAACGAGTGAAGTACAGAGTCCCGCTGTTACCTCCCAGATTTTCTCGTTAGACCTCTTTTCTCTCTTCCTCTTTCATACAATCTCTCGGTTCTATAGCTAGCCCCCTTCTGACTCTCTAATCTCTTTCGTCTTGTACAGGAGAGCTAGTGTCACATGTACTGTACATGTGGAGGGATTGTTCTAGAAACCTGTGTGTGTCTGTATGTAGCGTTTCCGATGACATAATGCACGTCTGGCATTCCTTACAGAAATGCGGACACATTTGCATTCCCACTGAAATCACAAAGACACTTCCTTTGGTTAACTCTTGCTGACATATTTCCTATTCCCACACCTTGACTGGTGTTCCGATCTATTACATTATCTACTATGAATTGTATTAAGATAATGTAGATTCCTACATCTGTTTATCATGCTATGAGTTGTAGTATTATAATATGGAGTCCTGACAGGCCAGCATGTTCTCCAATACAAGTTTCTCTATTAACACCAAACTACATGCACTGTACACACTACAATTCCTTTCTCAAAATTGTAACAAATTATGGCATCTTTAAACATAGCCTCGGAGTGCCCAGGGGGGAAGGGGCCATAAATGCCCACACCATCCGCCCCTCTCCTGGCGACGACTCGAGCTGCCTGGAACCACTGTCTGACTCACTTCTTCTTCATTTCTGCAACATTGGCAGCTTTTCCTCTAATTTCGCTCTGTTGAGCACCACCTCTCCTCCTCTAAACCTCACTTTCTTTTCCTAATGACACTCAGCTGTCTGAGGCAACTGACAGCCAACCCTATTCTGTATTCTCCTACTTTCTCTCTACTCATTTCAAAGCCAAAGGTGGCTGTTGTGTATATATACGCAATGACTTACCTTGCTCTCGTGTTCCTGAACTTGATTCTTCTGAATTCTCTACACTCTGCCTTCGGCTTTCCTGTCATTCTCTGACTAAATATATCTGCGATGTTTACTTATCCTGTAATTTTACTGACAATCAAAAATTCTTTGACTATCTTACTTCTATGATGGAACACATTCTATCCATTTCTTCTTTCTCTGATATCTCATTCTCGGAAATTTCAATGTTCACCACCACCTTTGACTTTCCTATCCTTTCAAAGATCCACCTGCTGAACAAGCCTACATCTTTTCTATCCTGTGTCCCTGACCGCCTTGGAGAGAGCTCCAACATACTTGATCTTCCTTACCACTAATCCTTCTGCTTACACTGTTAATGTTTCCTCTCCGTTGGGCTCCTCTGATCACAACCTTATTACTTTAACCTGTCCTATCACTCCGGTACGGCCTGTGGACCCTCAAAAGAAACGTCATCCGTGGCACTTTGGAGCTGCTGATTGGGAGGCCCTCAGGTAGTACTTTTTTGATTTTGCATGGAATGAATATTGCGATCATGGCTGGGAGCCATCTGAGTGTGCTTACTCATTATGAAGGTTATTCTCTCAGGCATGGAAGCATACATTCCCTTCTCATACCCTTTGACTGATGCAAGAAAGCCTTGGTTTAATCACGCTTGTTCTAATGCTGTCTGCAACAAGGAAAGGGCCTATAAAAGGTATCAGAGCCAACCCACCCCTGAATCACATCTTTTGTATGTTTCTGTCCGGAATCGTGCTAAGTTTGTTCTTCGTTCTGCTAAAAATATTTTCATCCATACTAAATGTTTTCAAGTCTCCAACTCGAATTCTTCCTGTTCCTTCTGGCACCTTGCCAAAAACCTTTCTGACAACTTTACCTCATCATCCTTCCCTCCTCTTTTCTATGCTGATGGTTCTGTAACTATTTCTTCTACTGATAAAGCAGATCTCCTTGCTCAGACTTTCTCCTCTAATTCCACCTAAGACAATTCTTGTGCTCTTCCTCCATCACTTCCCCCCTCAGACTTCCTCATGGCTGACATTAAAATTTCTTAAGCTGATGTATTTTCTGCCATTACAAGCTTCAGTACTAACAAGGCATATGGGCCTGATGGAGTCCCTCCTGTTGTCCTCAAGAACTGTGCTTCTGTGCTTACACCCTGCCTAGGTAAACCCTTTTGCCTCTGTCTATCAACTTGTACCTTTCCTTCCTGCTGGAAGTTTGCTCTCATTCAGCCAGTCCCAAAGAAGGGTGACCATTCCCAACACTCTATCGTCCAATTACTTTAACATCCTGTATCTCAAATGTTTTTGAGTCAATTCTTAATAGAAAAAAAATTAAAGCATCTTTCCTATCACAGCCTTCTTTCTGATCGTCAGTATGGGTTCCGTCAGGGACGCTCCACCGGCGATCTCACGTACCTCTCGGACTCCTGGTCATCCTCCTTTTGGGCTTTGGCGAAAGCTTTGCCATTGCACTTCACATCTCAAAGGCTTTCGATCGAGTCTGGCATAAATCTTTAATTTCCAAAATGCCCTCTTATGGTTTCTATCCTTCTATCTGTGCATTCAACTCTAGCTTAATTTCTGGTCATTCTATAGCCGCTGATTTAGACGGCCATCGTTCTTCTAGATCTATCAACAGTGGTGTTCCTCAGGGCTCTGTCCTATCACCAACTCTCTTCCTCTTATTCATTAATGACCTTTTAAGCTGTACAACTAACCCTATCCACTCATATACTGTTGATTCCACCCTTCACCTTTCCATTCGGTTCCTGCAACGTCCATCCCAGCAGTTACTTCAACAAACAAGGGATGAGGCTATGGTACACCTAATGTCTGATTTGGCTCGTATCTCTGACTGGGGTAAAAATAATCTTGTTTTTAATACATCAAAGACAACTGTGCACCCAACAAAATCTTCCACAGGAGTACCCCCTAATGTTTAATAATATTCAGCTTAATACTGCATCATCCTTGAACATTCTTGGTGTTTCATTCACTCGGTACTTGTCTTGGAAAGATCATATTACAGCTCTTGTAAAATCTGCTTCCAAGAGATTAGGTGTGCTAGGCCGATTGTGTTCCTTCTTTACCCCTGCACAGTTGTTGACTTTATACATGGGTTTTTATTCGTCCTTGTGTAGAGTACAACTCTCGTGTGGGGAGGCTCCCCACATGCAGCTCTTCTCAATAGGGTGGAGTCAAAGGCTTTTCGTCTCATTAACTCTCCTTCTCTTACTGGCTCTCTTCAACCTCTATCACTTCGCCGCACTGTTGCATTTTAATCTCTTTTCTATTCCTACTTCAATGGTCACTGCTCCTCTGAACTGTCTGCTTGTATCCCTCCACCTCTACGACGGGCGTGTAACACCCATCTAGCAGCAAACTCTCATCCCTTTTCTATCCAACTCTCTAATGCAAGATTTAACCATTTCTCCCAGTCCTTCATTTATGCAACAGCCCAACTCTGGAACTGTCTCCCTCTGTCTGTATTTCCTGCTAGCTATGATCTCCAGTCTTTCAAACGCAGTATATCCAGTCATCTCGAAATGATAGGATCTTTGACTTTGGCTCTTTCTTTTTCTCTTGGACGGAACAGTATTGCAGGCTCATGGCCTTTGGTTCCTTCTTCCTAGCATAAAAAAAAAAATCGCCTATATTACTGTGAAAACCATTATACTTTTGTACTACATATAAATTCGTACCAAATAAATATCAATTCGTACCAAATAAATATCTACCTATTCTCATTAGTTTGGAATAGTTACCCTTCCCATAGAAAACGTCTTCTCTGGAGCCTGGCTTGAGAGAACATTGTACCTGGTGAGGATAGGGTCACCTGGGCATTTCTAAGCTCGGGTGACACTTTCTCTCTGAATTTTCGATGTTTGTCATAAAATGCGGAGGTTTTAGTCGACAAAAATTCGAAAATCTGCTGGGATTGGGGGAATCCTTGGTGAAAAATCTGCCGGGATGCGGTGGGTTAATCCCGTGAGGGATTGTCACAGACAAGGCGACTCCTCATCACCCTGTTCTCTGCCATTAGACAGTCATTCCTCCAACTCATGCCTCTCATCTTATAACTCTCCATCCAGTCCCTCAGTATCATCCACGGTCTCCCTCTGCCCCCCTCCACATCATTCACATACATCCTTTTAGTTAGTCTCACATTCTCCACCCTCTCCACATAGCCAAACTGTCTCAGATGATGCACATTTCATGCAGCAAAATGGCACAATACGGCAATGCTTTGGCTCTACATTATGCATGCAACCATATTTGGGTTTATATTTAGTACTGGATTAGTCCTGTTATAAAGTGTCTTAAGAAACTAGCCTCTGTTACTCAGCATGAGGCACGCCATTATTTTTTATTATTATTATTATTATTTTTTTTTTGTACACAGCTTGTATTTAAGGTTTGGAAATGGCGGAGTGTGACATGTAAGTTTCCTTGAAAAGTTTCTGGTCAAAATACTTTAAATTTTGTGACCACTTTTGTCCGGGAAAACTCCTGAGTGGCAGCCATAAATTCTTCGTGGTTAGCAACACTTGGTGCAGTGAGACAAGTGGCATTCCACAACTTCATATCATTCTGCAGGTTCCTGTGTGTGTGTGTGTGTGTGTGTGTGTGTGTGTGTGTGTGTGTGTGTGTGTTGTTCTTCTATCTGTCTATTGCCAGACGTCTTAATCCCATACGGGGTGGCCACAAACAATTCGCCTCCACGTCACCCTATCCCCCGCCATTTTACTGCCCTGCTCCCAATTCACACACCCCTGTCTCATAGACCTCTCCACTCCATCCCTCCATTTCATCCTTAGCCTTTCCCTCCCTCTGTTCCCCTCCACCTCACGCACATACACTCTCATTCTCCATCCTCTCCACATGGCCAAACCACCTCAGAGTGTTTCTCCTAACGTGTGTGTTCTTACCTTACCTAATTGTTCTTACCTAATTGTATCTCTGAGTGGCGTATCCATGATTTTTGCCAGGGGAGCAAACACTTGGAATATTTCCCCAAAATATCTGTCACCACACTGGCGTGAGTGTCCCGAACACACACACTTTTCCACATTCATGATACTATCGCTTTTTTCCATTTTCCTTTGCGGTTCTCTCTCTCTCTCTCTCTCTCTCTCTCTCTCTCTCTCTCTCTCTGTCTCTCTGTCTCTGTCTCTCTCTCTCTCTCTCTCTCTCTCTCTGTCTCTGTCTCTCTCTCTCTCTCTCTCTCTCTCTCTCTCTCTCTCTCTCTCTCTCTCTCTCTCTCTCTCTCTCTCTCTCTCTCTCTCTCTCTCTCTCTCTCTCTCTCCACTTAGCACATAAGTGTAAATTAAAATTCGCTGTCGCATCCACCCCCAGTTTGGTATTCTGTTTTGTATTACTGCTGTGGTGGCAGCCAATAGAAATTCTATTTTCCTCTACTTATTCTTTTAGTTTGATTCTCTTTGGCTCAGGCATCAGGTGGTGAATACGTCACCTAAGTAAATACATCTGGTGGGATTCTATCTAACTATCTATCTATTGCCAGACGCCTTAAACCTGTAAGGGGTGGCACAAACAAACAAATCTGGAGGGATTAACCCCTCTTAATTCTTGACTCAGGTGACCACTTGACCTGCCCCGCTCAGCATGGAATGATTTTCATATCACCTGAACTGTACTGTATTGTATAGAAAGGATTTTTCCGTTACAGAAACAGGGAAGTGAGCATGGAAGTAAAAAAGTTACTACATGACAGTATTGTGATACCAACTCTAACGTACGGAAGTGAAGCTTGGACATTGTTGGAAGGACACAAGTCAAGAGTGAGAGCAGTGGAAATGAGTTATTTAAGAGGAGCCTGTGGAGTCACGTGGAGAGACAGGCTGACGAATGAGGATATAAAGGAACGTTGTGGTGTGGATGTGGATGTGATAGGAAGCGTTGTGAGGAACACACTGAGGTGGTTTGGCCATGTGGAGAGGATGGAGGGTGAAAGACTGACAAAGAGAGTGTATGTGAGTGAGGTGGAGGGTGGAAGAGGGAGGGGGAGACCGAGGATGAGATGGAGGGATGGGGTGGAGAGGTATATGAGAGAGGGGGGTGTGAGTTGGGAGCAGGGCAGTGAAATGGCGGGGGACAGGGCGACTTGGAGGCGATTTGTTTGTGGCCACCCCAAACGGGATTGAGGCGTCAGGCAATAGATAGATAGATAGATAGATACTATCTCTACAGCAATGAGTCAAGCTCGTCTTGTCCCGTGTTTGAAACCATTTTCATTATACATCTCCTTAATTTTATGAATTGTTTTGGCACACACTATTTCATTCGGTAATACATTCCACTGATCAATTGCCCTATTTGGGAAACTAAATTTCCTTACGTCTTTATCGCCTTTCTTTTTATGCAGTTTTTTGCAGTGTCCTCTTGCTGATGCTTCTCCATAGGTTATACATTCATTTATGGCTATTTTCTCCTTCCCTGATATGCATTTATATAGCATAACCATGTCTCCTCTTTTCCTTCTCTCCTGTGGTATTGGGAGATTCAGTTTTTCTAGTCTTTCGTCGTAGCTTAGACCCTTTAAACTTGGTACCGTACCCTTCTTGTAGTGGCCCATTGAATGTTTTCATTCTTACCTATGTGTTTCTTGAGATGAAGATTCCAGATTACTGATGCATTCTCCAGAGTTGGTCTGATGAAAGATGTTATTATCTTCCTCAGCACGTCATCACTTATGTATGTGAATGCTATTCTCATATTTGCAAGCAGTGTATACATCTTCCGTACCTTCTCACTTATGTGGTCAGCCGGAGATAGTCTGTTATTGATAATCACTCCTAAGTCCTTCTCTCTTTCTGATATGTGTAGGGTTTTACTTCCTAACTTATAATCCCAATCTGGTCTTTTCCCACTTTTACCAAACTTGATTACATGACACTTGTCCACACTGAATTCCATTTGCCATGTATTACTCCATTCATGAGGTTTACTTAATTTATCTTATAGATCTTTACAAGAGTCTGTGTTAGTAATTCTCCTTTGTATTTTTGCATCATCAGCAAACATATTTTGGTAGTTTTCATTTCCAATATTACTTTGTCATTTATGTACACTAAAAACATAATTGGTGCCAGCACTGAGCCCTGTGGAACTCCGTCAGTCATTTCCCTCCATGATGAGTAATTTCCCCTTAGTACTGTTCTCATTTCCCTTTTTCTGAGATAATCTTGCATCCAACAGTACAGTTTGCCTCGGATTCCTCCTTGATGTTACAGTTTCCATAAAAGTCTTTTGTGCGGTACTCTGTCAAATGTTTTTTTGAAATCTAGATAGATACTGTCCACCCATCCTTCTCTTTTCTGTAATGTTTCTGCAACTCTGCCATAGTAGCTTAATAGAGTAGTAACACATGATTTTATCTTTCTGAAACCAAATTGCCTTTCTGTTACCAAATCGTGTTCTTCTAGATGGCTTACGCAAACTTTTCTACTACTTTTTTCACTACTTTTGTTTATGATATCCTCATCAAACTGTTTTGGGGTTTCTCTCGTTATTCTTATGTATTTGTTTCTTGCCTGCTTATTGTTGTTATATGCCCTCTCACTATCGTGTCTTGTGTACCTATTCCACAAGTCTCTTTTTCCTTTAGATATTTTACATTCTTTAGTAAACCATTTCTTTATTTTCATTTCTGCTTCTTTGTGCCGAGGGATGCAATTTTGGACTTCAGTTTCATAAAGTTCACAGAAGTTTCTATATATAACATTTAAATCTTGTCCTCTAAGCTCTTTTTCCCAATCTGTTTCTAAGAAGTATTTCTTTAGGTCATGATAGTTTCTTTTTTTTTTTTTTGTAGTTAAGTCTCTTTTTATAACTTTCTTTACTGTTAACTACTGTATATCATATGCAATCCTGAAGTTGCAATTTAATACTGCATGGTCGCTTTTGCCGAATGGAGGGTGATACATAATACTGTCAATATCATTTTCTTTCATAGTAAGTATAACATCTAGTACTGATGGTGCATCGTCCTCTTTTTCTGGTTCTTTCTTTTACATGTTGTGTTAGGAAAAACTCCTGCACAAGGTCCAGGACTTTTGGTCCCAGCAGCTTTCTTGGCTTTTTAGATCTACAGTATTCCAATTTATATTTGTATTGAAATCTCCACTTAGTATAATACTTTCATATTTCTCCTCCTTTCTATGTAGTAATACTGTTAAACTTTGAATTGCACTCTCTGCCAGGTCTTCATATACGCCTTTCTCCCAATTGTTTGATGTGGGTGGCATGTATAAATTTGCCACAATTATTTTCCCTTGAGACGTACTAATCTCTACTGAGATCAGTTCTGCCTTTGAGGGTAGATCTAGTTCTATTTCTTTGGCCTGCAGATTTTTCTTTAATATTATAATTCCTTCTCCTTTTTTTAAGTTCTTATCTCTTCTGCATATATTGTATTCCTCTAGGTTTAGGGTATCGTTTGATATCCTTGATGTTAATTTTGTTTCAGTCAGGCAAATAATATGTGATTCATTTTCACTGATATAGTGATTTGTCTCTAATAATTTAGGTACCATTCCATCTACATTTGAGTACATCAACTTAACCATCTTGTTTATATACTTGGCCTGACTTGGGTCTACTACCTTCATCCTTTTTGTTCCCTCCTCTTTAAGTACCACTTTCGTACCTGCAATCCAATTACTTTGTAAAAAAATGTGTTCTTCTCCTCTGATCTTCAGTCGTTCATTGTTTTTGCCTCCTCCCTCTTCTCTTTTAGTAATCCCAGTTCCTCTTGAATTAGGCATCTTCTTATCCATACATTTTTGAAATCTACTTTTTCCTTAATTTTGTTTGCATTGTTTGAGTATTTCCTTCATAGTGTTTACACTCTGGAAGGTTACTTTCAGGGGCCTTGATTTGTTTCTCTCATATTTCCCATGTCTTTTGTGTTCCTCTATGTCGTTACTACAAATTTCTGCTGATACTTCCTTCAGTATGCTCATTACATTTGCCATCTCCTTTTTGTCTCTCGAAATCTTGTTTTTTACTTCTTCCTCCTGTATATCAGAGATTACTATAGATTTTTTTATGTCTGCCAATTTTGGATTGTTTTGGATTATTTATTTCATTTCCCTTTTAATGCTCTTTTCTTCGACTCTAGTTTCTAAGTCTTTCTTTACTTTCACCATTTCAGCATAAGTGGTTTCCACATCATTTTTGAAGCTTTGCATCACTTCATCAACTGGGTTATCTTCTCCTCAATAGCACTGCTATGATCTATCAGAGTGCTTGCCTGCCTTGTTGTCTCTGTATCATTTCCGAACTCTTCCATAATACTTTCATGGTTGACATCTGTGCTTGCCATTTCACTAATCTTCCTTCTAAGTGTACCCACTTCTACCAACAGCTCATCTATTGTTGTGTCTTTCTTGTTAACCTCCTTTACTGATTTTTCATTTTTCTCCTTTAGCATGTGCAATTGCTTCTTAATTTCATCCATTTCACTCTGAAATGCCTTCTTTAATCTGTAAACTCATTCTACCAGCTTATTGTATGTCTTCATTTCCACCAGTTCCTGGTAGAAATCATCCTGCTTTCTACCTTTATCCCTTTTCTTAACTCCTTCCAAATTTGCTTTGCTAAAGATGGTGGATATCTTGTGGTACTAAGAGAAAGATTCTACTTGCAGTTTTGCATTCCTCTACGTTGCAGATGAAACATTAAATACAGCTGATTTGCTTGTTCAATACATCTGCACTACTTCGTTGTATTCTGTTGTTGGAACAACATTTTTACTTAAACTTCCTCTTTTATATTAGAACACTATTTAGTTGGACCTAGTACAGAGCTTGACTCATATAAAGATACTTTTTAGATATGGCCATTTGTGACCGACATTGGCCTGGTGCGGAGCGATGTGTGGGTGTGTCTTGCCTCTCTCACGTCTTGTGTGTGTGTGTGTGTGTGTGTGTGTGTGTGTGTGTGTGTGTGTGTGTGTGTGTGTAAGCTCCATAAAAAAGTTATGAGGTGATGCCAGGTCTTTATAATTATTGTATTTTGCCCATGACTATATATTAACCTCAACTTGGCTGATTATTGTTTTTCTGAACAATAATTCAGGAATGTATTAACACCAGACATTTCCTGATACCATGGCTCTTTTCCCACACAGATGGTCACACTATGGTTGCCCAGACTCTGTCATCACTGGTTACTGGTCCACTGCATGGACATAACCTCCTGATGGTGATTGACGATCACAGCCAGCATCTGTTTGACATGAGTCAGGTGGTGGCAGCGGCTGGAGCCTCCCTCATCCCCGTCTTCCTCGCCATGCAACACTCACTCCTCCACATCTTCAGTCCCTCACACCACACCAAAGGGTCCCACCTCACTGCCATCATCATCTTCCACCGTGACCCCACTGCCTTCCTCCTCCTCCTGGCAAACAGCAAAGAGTGGAATCCCAGCCACCTCATCCTCTACTGTCTCAACCCCTATCTCAACACCACGTCAGTAATCAGTCAACCTGTCGTCCAGCGCTCTGAGTATATCTTGTTGCTGCAGCCACAAGAACGAGCAGGACGTCAAAGCTTAATTGCTTACACCAGCATACCCACGAGCATTAGGGCACCACTGGGAGTCTGGAGCACCAAGAAATTTCACACCAGACGTGCACTGTTCCCTTATCGCTTCAAGGACTTTGGGGGGCGGGTTTTAGAGATACCAGTCTCCTGTTACGATGAACCGTTCATGTACTATGGAAAAGACGGTAAATGTGGTGGCGGAAACGCAGACGCACTCCAGGTCATTGGCAATAAATACAACTTCACGCATAAACTCACCTTCATCAACACAATTACATGGGGAGTCAAGGAGAATGGAACCTGGAATGGTATGCTGGGTGATATGATGTACAATAATAAGGACATAGTAATCAGTTCATTGAGGCTTAACACGGATCGGTTCAGTGACTTTGACTACATCTACCCCTACTGGCGATACAGCTTTGCGGTCCTCCTGCGTGTACCACCACCCATACCCCGCTGGAGGAGTATCTTGTACCCTTTTTCCACTCTTCTATGGGGATTAATCCTGGCTTCCACCATCGCTGTTGCCTCTCTGTTCTCCTGCTTACTCCACTACCTTCACCACCTCAGTGATCCCGTTGACATTACTATCAAGGTGATTAAGCTCTTAGATCTGCAACGACACTTGGTGTAACTGGTAAAGTTAACATTATATTTACCTCACCTTTGGGATACTTGCTGCTAAAGTTCTGCTTTGACTGTAGTAAAGGTGCCACCGTACTGGAAATGACAGTCTTATTTAGAATGTGACACACATCCTGCATGAAGTTATTGTCTGGTTGACAAACGAGGTTAGTGAGGACAATGTCATCTCCCTGGAGTAATCATGTGATGCTTAAGCATAATGTAATCCTTGGAATTATTTCGTACTTCTTGATCATAACATTAAGGAATACTTTTGGCATGCATGCTTATGAATTCATATATGATATTAAAATTTATAATGTAAGATATTTGTCTGACAGTTCAAAATATTGAATATTTTGGCCAGTGGGGCTGTTTTATGCAGGCAACGTAAAATTATGGACTATAATAAACATATACCAGTTTCATATAAATAAAAATATAAATATAATTTGAATTTTGAAATGTACTTGCCTTGTAATCAATTTGAAAACTCAAGAATTTTGGGAAATTACATCACTTTCTGTATATTTTGAAGCTCAGCTCAACGCTTAACAAGACAAACATGAAGGTTCAATAGTAGGCTACTCTCTAGTTTTAATTTAGAAATGCATTAATGCATAATGTATGCAAATCGAACAAATATAATGCATTTGTAATTAGTTAAATATTTTTTTTGTATATTATGGTTATCAGTTTACAGAGTAATTATAATGAAAACTCAGCCAAACCATTACAATTAATTGCATTAACAGAGTAATTCCTCCATGTCTGTTTCCTGCTGAACTGACTGAATGAACACCTTCAGCCCAAGGGATCTATCCTGAAGTTAATATCATCTAACTGTACACAAAAACCGAAGGAAATGTTCACTGGGTAAAGGCGTGACGTATTACACGACAATTATATTTCAGTCATGCATTGGTTGCAGTTCCCTCTCAGTAGTCCCAAAGCAACCAGGTGAATGAACTATCAGATTCATCACTTTGTATCGGTTAAGTGTAGGAAAAAGAAGAGGTCTAACCTGTAGCACTCCAGTCTAGTGATATTCAGCTTGTTACATCACATCAACCTGGATACACACACTTGCTGTACGGTCGCAATCGTTAAAGAGGTGACCTGCAGTGCAGATGGATTCAGATTCGAATCTTGGCTGAGGCAGGGAACTTTTTAGGGATATGAATTTCAAAAAGTACACTTTATTGATTTATCAGAAGACACATCGACATGTAAAAATACCCCCGCTAATACCAATATACCAGTCTCATATGAGATAGCCTTAACGTGTACTGAATATGGGCAATGATAGTTAGCACCGAAGTAGTGACATGTGGAGGTGTATAGTATATAGAACTACTGGACCTTAGGAACAGGCTTTTAAGCCTACGCTCAGAGTCGGACTCATTAAAAGAAAAGAAAAAGAGCTGTCTCGTAATTAATGTTCGTTTTTGCAGGATGATTTAGAATCACAAACAGATTCTTCACTTTCCTTTGCCCTGCCGTTCCTGTAAAAACAGATCCTAGTTACGGCAAGGTTTTGATCAGAGATGTTACTTGGCTATGCTCGAAGATCAGAAGACATGTGAAGAATCTGAACTCTCGTTTCTGTGTATTTCCTGCATGAACGAATCCTTGTTACGACAAAAAATTGATCATAAGTTTATTAGTATATCTGGGCCCAGGCAGACAAATTCGTGGATGTTATTCATTATTCTAACATCATTTGGGTTGCCATTCTGATGTAATAGCTATCTATCTGTTATCTGTAATAAACAGTATATCATCGGCCCATGTTACAGTTATATCATCAACAATCTTCTGTGCCTTTGATAATGAACATCATTATTTCTGTTCTTGTAATACCATACATTTTGGTGTGAAGAAAAATAATGTCTGGCCTAATGATCTTTTCGTATTTGCGAGGCATAAATCTAAGTCATCTAACCCGTACTGCCTTCTTAATTTTCCTTGGTTTACTTTCTAGAATTTTGTCAGGATCAAGTACTGTACTGTAATCTAGAATTTTATTTCAGCAAATCACTTCTCTGCTAGAGTCTGCTTTCCCATGAGATACACCGCGCTGCCTCACACCACCAGTTGCTGTGTTGTTTTCACACCGACCACACGCATACTCCGACTTGGGAATCAAGATTTGGCTGCCTTCTTCCCGTTATCCATTTAGGAGCGGAAAGGCTTTGCCTCAGCCTGTTATCCGTTTTGAAGCAGGTTGCCTCGTCACCCGTGATCCGTGTAGGAGCGGGTAAGTGCCCATTTTGGTGCACTTGGGAGAGTTTACGACTCTCAGACTGAGCCGGCTGTACCACCATTGCCAGCCTGCCGCCGCCATGTCTGATGTCCCGGAAGGATCTCTCGGCAAAAGTTATCAGGCACAGAGGACAAGTCCAGGCATGGGAGCAAGGGTTCATCGCATAAAAAGGATTTGTCCAGGTCCATGAGCCGCTCTTCCCAACGGGAATGTTCTAGACGGGTACATAAGCATACCCGGGGTCACGGCTCAGATAGTGAAGGTGAGTGTGATCCTCCACCCACTCATCCTTTAACCTCTACTTCAAAGGATGAGGTTAATTCTCCACCCTGGGCCATGGTGATGGAAGCTTTGGCTCAGTTACGGAGTGATGTGAAGAAATAGAAGGAGGAGAGAAGCTTGGCTACAGGCGGCGCCATTAACATCAACACTGACCATGACTTTGGGGAGAATGCTAACAGCCAACCCACAGAGGTGATTGATTCCGGTTTCCAATCGGTTCAGCATCATGATTCTAGTGGTGACAGTGACACTCAGAGTGAAGTGTTCACTGGTAGTGTCCTCCTGCAGTGCGCCAAGACTTACGGTCCTGTTGAAGATGTATCTGGTGAGGTTGACAAGCATGTTGCCGACATGATGAATCATGTGTTTGATTACGGCATGCGGGAGGAGGAGTACAAAGAAATTTTGGTTGATGACATTACCAAGAGACCGAGCAACTGTCATGCTCTAGCCCCGGTTCAGTGTAACACACAAGTTTTGGATGCGCTGAAAACCGATGCCAAAAAGGCTGATTTTCGTATGAAAGAAGTTAGTAAAGACATTATTAAAGCTGCCACAATAATCACCAAGTCACTCACGGTGCTGGACAAAGTCGCCCAAGAAGGACAACCAGATGTGTCCCATGAAGTCGGCATGCTTAATGGTGCGCTAGCATTGCTGGGAAATGCTAACCACAAAAACAACTTGACACACCGGTTCATCATTAAGCGCGAGATCAATCAGAAATATGCTCACTTATGCTCAGATAAGGTGCCAATGACTAGGCTCTTGTTCGGTGATGATGTTTCTCAATCTGCCAAGCACATCAAGGAGTCGGAGAAATTGAAAAACAAGATCACACCGAAGAAACCGTTTCAAACATGGAAATTCGGTGCAGGAAAAGTCAGAGGCTCCTCTGGAAAAACCACCTACAGAGGATTTTCGTCCAGGTTCCACCTCTATGGACAGCGGACATATAGACACAGGAGTGACCACCGGCAATCCTTCTCACGGCAGGGTTCGGAGGCAAAAAAACTCCAGAGGGCGGGGACAAAGCAATCCCCGGCAATAACTGAGGCGAGTCATAAATTTGAAGCTGGCAGGCTTCAATATTTTGTGCATGAGTGGCATAAAATAACCAATGATCCTCATATTTTGGATATTGTTGCACATTGCCATCTTGACATTAATGTTGATGATATCAGTCACTTATTTTCTGAAGGAACTGAATATGTTTTTCGTGAGGAGGAAAAGGTCATTATTTGTCAGGAAATTGAAAAGCTGTTAGATCTTAAAGTTATCAAGGAAACACACAGACAAGAAGAACAAATTATATCCCCAGTTTTTCTACAGGGGAAAAAGGATGGAGGTTTTAGAATGATCCTTAACCTGGAGAAACTAAACAAGCACATTAATTATAAACATTTTAAAATGGAAAACTTCGAACAGGCAATTCGGCTTATTAACAAAGGTGATTACATGGCCTCAATCGATCTTAGGCATGCATACTATTCTGTCAGTATAGCTGAAGAGCAACAAAAATTTCTTTGCTTTAAATGGCAAGGGAAAATCTATCAGTTCACCTGTTTTCCTAATGGGGTTGCAGAAGGGCCACGTCTATTCACCAAACTAATGAAACCCATTTTTGCTACACTGAGAGAGATGGGACATACCATCACCAGTTTCACTGACGACACACATATCACACAGCTCATTGGAAGGATGCTATGAGAGCATACATTCAACAGTAGAGATTCTAAGGAAAATGGGATTTTGTATTAATGCTGACAAATCTGTCCTAGTACCTACAAAACGTTTGGAATATTTGGGGACCTGTACACTGATGCATCAAATTTAGGTTGGGGTGGTTACCTACATCATCAACAAATTAATGGAAGATGGTCAATAAAAGAAAAAGAATTGCACATCAGTTCTAAAGAACTCAAAGCCATCTTACTGGCAGTGAAATCATTTGCACATCAGATTAGAGGGAAACACATTAAGGCATTTTGTGATAACACGACAGCGGTAAACTATGTCAATGAAATGGGTGGCACAAAATCCGCAACATGTAATGACATCTGCCTCGAAATTTGGGAATGGTGTGCAGAAAATGATGCCTGGATTACATGCTCTCATGTACCAGGTAAAGTTAATCTCATGGCAGATGCTGCATCTCGAAAGTTTAATGACAGACATGAAGGGAAATTGAACGAGGACATTTTTAGGGAACTTTGCGAAATCTTTGGATTCCCAAGCATTGATCTATTTGCATCCAGACTAAATAAACAGGTACCTCGTTTTTGTTCTTGGAAACCCGACCCAGAAGCCGAACACTTTGATGCCTTCTCAATAAGTTGGTCATAGTTTGACCTAATCTACATTTTTTCCCCTTTTGCTCTGATTGCTAGGTGCCTTCAGAAAATGCGAGCAGAGATGGCAAGGGGGTGGTTGATTGTGCCACTGTGGAAGTCCCAACCATGGATGGGGATCCTACTCAGAATGCTCATCAAAGAACCACGGCTAATAATGAGAAGCAAGAATGTATTGCAACAGCCGTCAGCAGCAGAGGAACACCCCATCATTAAACACACCAGGTTAATGGCATGTCTATTGTCCGGCAACAACTGCGAGAACGAGGCATATCTGCAGTGGGTACGGACATTATCATGGCCTCCTGGAGACCAGGAACTGAGAAACAGTATCGACCACATGTCAATAAGTGGATACAATTTTGTGACTGACGGCACATCAATCCCCTTAATCCCGCTGTAACGGATATTGTAAATTTCCTGTCCGACACTTTCCACAGAGGTGTGGGCTATGACTCTGTAAACACGGCGAGGGGAGCTCTCTCCTCACTAGGGATAGTTGTGGACGGTTGCAGAGCAGGAAACCACCGTCTTGTCAACAGGCTCCTGAGAGGGGTATTCAACTTGAGACCGTCAAAACCCAGGTATGCAGAGACCTGGGACGTCCAGCTGGTGCTCCAGAAACTGAGAACTATGGAACCGTTATGCAGTCTTCCCCTAAAAGAACTAACACTAAAATTAGTGATGCTAATGGCACTCACGCAAGCAGCCAGGGTGCAAACAGTACATTTGTTAATGCTAAAAAACATTAGAATTGGCAAGGATTCTGCTTGTGTTTGGTTAGGGGACAACATTAAACAATGTAGGCCAAAATTCAATGTGCAGTTTGTGGAGTTTAAAGCTTACGCTAAAGATAGAAGACTATGTGTCTATGAAACATTGAAAATGTACATTGAAAAGACTGAACGCTTAAGAAATGATGTGGATCAAGAGAACGGGAACTTCTTAATTAGTGTTATAAAGCCACACAAAAATGTAATAAAAGACACTATTGCGAGATGGATTAGGATAATGCTTAATATGTCAGGAGTGGACACAGGAAAGTACTCAGCTGGCAGTGTTCGGCCAGCTGCAGCTTCAAAGACCAAGACCATGGCTGTGCCGATAACACACATCATGGCAAAGGCTGGGTGGTCAAGGGAGACCACCTTTGCCAAGCATTATGACAAGGAGATAGTTCAGGAGCTTGACACATTCCAAGAAGCTGTACTAGAATAGTGAGTAGGTATTTATTGTGATAAGAAAGTCAACATTCTTTTGGCAAGCTACTAAAATTTGTAAATTTCTTATAATACAGCGGTTTTTGCCTCATGGTTGTTTTATTTCACCAAATCCACACTTATATAACTTCAAAATGTCAAAGTACGACACCCACATGGCTTCAAAACTTCATGGGAGAGCGGACTCTAGCAGAGACGTGATTTGCTGAAATAAAATTGATGAAATACATGAGACGTACCGCAGGTCAGTTGAAATGTGCTTCGAATTTTATGAAGGAAATCACCTCTGCTTGAAGGGAGCTTTCACATGCCCTACACGCCCTCCCTAAGCTATGCAGCATCACATGGATAAAACAGTGTAAACGGTAGGAAATGATACACTACTTGTCATGTGGGTGATCGTACACTTTAAAGTCTGGTGGTGTGAGGCATGCAACGCGGTGTATCTCATGGGAAAGCTCCCTTCTAGGAGAGGTGATTTGCTTCATAAAATTCGAAGCACATTTCAACTGACTTGCGGTAAGTCTCATTTGCAGAACCCCACATTTCTTATTCATAAGTTATTGCAGAAGAGGAAGGTCACAGTAGCTTTATAATCCTTTTAAAGATAATCACATTTCATATTATAATTATGTTCAGGGAATTCCATCCATGTATCTCAAGAACTTCCTTTGTACGATTTTTCTGCCATGAGTTCAGATAATATAAGCTGGCTGACATACTTGTATCTGAAATATTGTGCAACTCTTGGTTTAATCCACCTGGACGCATATCATACACAAGCAGTGGTAAAAAACACTGTCTAACACAACTACCCTTTGACAGATCTGAACAGACAGTGAAGTTAAAGGACGAGCCAATAGTCTGCCTTTGTGGAACCTTCATGAACTGCTTAATATTGCCAAACTACAGGGCCAATTTTACCCAGAATCACCAAAATTTGATTAGTTTAATAACCATCTCTGTAAGCCTGCAAATTTGTTTTATTAGCAAGAATTTCCACTAACCATTTAAAAATTACGTCATGTAAGCATATATATTAAACTTAAGGGAGACCCCTTCGACTGCAAAGATAACAGGACTTTGTCTTATACATTGTGTGGTACAGATGGTGTCCAGCGTGCTGAGGCAGGCTATGAATGCCAAGAGGGTCACACTTATCATGGTGCAAATGAACATCTATTTTCCCAAAGTATAAATACCCCTCAATATTTCCTATCTAAATTTTCTCAATCCGCTACTTAAAATTTCGAGGTCACTAATTTCAACATATAAATTCCTAGGTTGTGTCGGGTCTGCTGGGCCAGGCCATGAATGACAGTAGGGTGCGGGTGTTTTCGTGGGCACGTGTGTGGCTGATTTTCTGGTGGGTGGCTGTGGACATCTTAGCAGCGGCCTACATGAGCAACCTTGTGTCAGTGCTTACCGTGCCTGTCTACCCACACCGTATACAGACGCTGCAGGAACTGGCTGAATCTGACATCATGTAAGAGTAATATAAATTCTTGTTTTATCAATTTACAACCTATTTATTGTCTCTTATTACCATCAGTGTACTTTTTTGCAAATTTTATGTTAGTACTCACCGTGCCTGTCTATACGCATCGTATACAAACACTGAAGGAACTAGCTTATTCAGATATAATGTGAGTTTTTCTCTCTTGTCTCCATTATCCCTCTTTTGATTTAACTTCTTGTTGGAGAGGGATTCTTTCATGTGATGATATCGACATAGCTGGGTGGCTCACCTGTTTGGTTACACGAATGTCCCTCAGCTACTTTTCTAATCCCCAAAAAGAGAATGGTGGACTTTCTTCTTTACCCCTGCACAGTTGTTGACTCTATACACAGGTTTTATCCGCCCCTGTGTGGAGTACAACTCTCATGTGTGGGGAGGTTTCCCATATACAGCTCTTCTCAATAGGATGGAGTCAAAGGCTTTTCGTCGCATTAACTCTCCTCCTCTTACTGGCTCCCTTCAACCTCTGTCTCTTCGCCGCACTGTTGCATCTTTATCTCGTTTCCATCGCTACTTCAATGGTCACTGCCCCTCTGAACTGTCTGCTTGCATTCCTTCACCTCTATGACAGGCGTGTTGCACCCGCCAAGCAGCAGACTCTCATCCCTTTTCTGTCCAGCTCTCTAATGCAAGAGTTAACCGTTACTCCCAGTCCTTCATTTATGCAACAGGTCAGCTCTGGAACTGTCTCCCTCTGTCTGTATTTCCTGCTAGCTATGATCTCCAGTCTTTCAAACGCAGTGTGTCCAGGTATCTCGAAATAATCGGATCTTGAATTTGGCTTTCTCTTGTATTTTGTTTTTCTCTTGGAAGGAACAGTTATTGCAAGCTCGTGGCATTTGTTTCCTTCTTCCTAGCATAAAAAAAAAGGACAACTTAAAGTCTGCAGTTCACTGGTTTCCCATGTCAGATGAGCCTTAGGTTGCAACTACTACAACCCTTCTAGCATTCAGACTTTGCAGTAGGTAGAAGACTCAGATATAGTGTGAGAGTAGCATCATCTCTGTTAATTTACTTTTAACTGTCACTTATTATATTCAGTTTACTTTCTTGACAACCTTACATACTGTTTGTGCTCACTGTGCCTTTCTGCCGGCGCCTGATAGTCACTGGAGGATCTGGCTGAATCCGACATAATATGTTGGAAGTAAATTTGTGTTGTCGTTTTCCTTCGTGTCCTCATCATCCCACTTCATTGTTTCACATTTGTCAACCCTGAAATCAAAAAGGTGAAGACAGACACCCAGTGAATGGCTTCCTTAGTATCCCTTGTCCATTAACTAGGGATAAATCTAGCCATTTTTCTCTCTGGTCTCCCTTCACCTAGAGCCTTTGTTGTATACTGTGGAGGCTATAATTCCTAAGACCTTACAATTCTCCAACAAACTCGTCTACATCAGTTTGAGGAGAGGAATGTAGTGGCAGTCATATAATACTCTTTCTTCTTCTTCCCTCGGGCCTTCCCACATTCATACATTACGTGATGAAATATGGAGGTTTTGTGCTTAAAATCTTTTCTCCTTGCTCCAGGTTACTAAACTTACATTGCTCACAAAGGCTTGTTCACACTAGGCCAATATAGGACAAATTCTGTTGTAAACTTCCTGGTTGTCCTGGTTCGACTAGAAACTGGAAGAATGTCCTGTTTTACTGGGCCAAGTTCCGGGTCCTTTCTTCTCATTGTCAGATATAAGCAACAGTAGGAAGCAGAATGCCCAGAAGGCTAACCAATGAATATGACTGCCCTTTGTTCAGTGTTCATCCTGACTTACATAGCTGAAATATTTGCACAGATTATATCTGATTCCGGTTTCATTGAAGATGTTCCTTAACACATAACACAGGATCTTACCTCTGTCTCCCTCACCCAGACCCTGTAATGCAGACTACAAAGACTTCCTTGACCAGCCCCTCAAACAATCCAGCGACTGTATTTCTCTCCAAGGGGTGTCGGATGCACACACACAAAAAAATACTACCGGTGTACATTTTTCGCGAAACACTGACATTATAAATGATGACAGGGAAATGTAAATAAATACGCAAATATATAATCAATTACAGATTATGGTAGGAATCTGCACTGAAACCAATTACTCCATTTTATACGAAAAATAGTTTCAGAGTTTCAGAGAAATTTAACAGCATAAACTAAACTGTCTTCTTCTTCTTATTCTTCATTCAGCCCCAGCATGGTGGACTATGGAGGGTTCGTGCCCCAAGCCCTCCTACAATCAAACAACCCTGTCTACCTCACTCTGGGGCGTCGGCTGTACCTCGACCCCATCACCAACTCTGACGACATTGGCGCCTTCCTCGTGACGCAGGTTCTGAAAGGCACACACGGCTTGATCGTCTCTATTGATTTCCTTATCTACTTTCAGATAAAAAAGGACCTTGTTCGTACCACGTATATAATGGATGAGAAGGTACGAGTCTGACTGCCAGTTTTATAAGCCTACACAAAAATAACTAATTAGCTAAACAATTATCAACTAAATAACTCACCAAACAAATAACTAATATCTGTTATAACTAACCAAGTAAGTAACTGTTCAGTCCAGACAATTAAAACTAGGAGTCACTCACTCCTGGGTGGCATTAAATGAGCCAAACATAAATTTACATACCCTATTGAACCTTTAAAGGCTATATACGGTTGAAGCCCCTTAGTCCATTAGAGCACGTGATATCCATTTGTTGGGTTTATGTTTAAAAAAATAATAATACTAAGTATTTTCACTATTAATATTCATGCCGACACCAACGCCCACTTAGGAATGAGATGGGGAAGAAATAATTGTTACCGCAATGGCATTTTCCATAGTTTTGTTTCCACCCAACTAACATATTTACCTTGAGAGACCTCGGACTTAAACACACGCACACACACACACACACACACACACACACACACACACACACACACACTTACGAGATGGGAGTAGGCAACACGATAACTAAATCTGACTGCGTAAAAACAGAAAAACAAAGTGAAAAGGGAACTGAACAAATAGTTAATGATGTAAAATAATTTAAAGAATGACTCCAATCTCGGAACACTGGTCCGAAAGTAAATAAAATTAGCTGACGTAAGCAAGGGCAAACTAAACACAATGAAAAATACCTAATACAAGCTAATGATATTTACAATCTTTACAATGAGATAAAGAAGCACAAAAGAATGAGAAAAACAAGCAACCTGATAATACCCTGAATAATTACACTAATGTCTGGGATCAAACTTGCCAGACAAAAGAAACAAAATCATACAAAAAATGAGATACCTAAACTGCACTCGATTGCCACAAAATAATAATAATACATAACAATAATACTTGCGATTGGATACTGATACGAAGTGAAAAGATGTTCAGAAATATGTACAACCCACAAAATACTGCTTCTCCTCCCTATCTGATCTCCAGTCCAAACACTCCTTCTCCTGATGCCAATCCCACAAACACTCTCAGACTCTCTCTCCATTCAAAATTCTCTGCCTTTTATACCCTCCGGCTGCATCCATGCGTCAACACGCAGCTGGAGGCCAGAAGAGATATATACAGAAAAGAGCTAGGCAAATTAATCTCTTACCCATACTCCAAAAGTTATAAATATCGTTTGTGAATACAAATCTTTATGTCCCCAGTTTAAGCTCCACAGCAAGTCACTGATATTAAAAGCAATTTTAGTCACACCTGCGTCGAGAGAGCAAACAGAATTAACTAAAACTTTATAAATGTGTACGCACTAAACAGACAACAACATGAGCGAGTGCATGTGCTTAGATGCTGGCATACACAGCATCAACGCGCATACACACACACCCAGCGACACGTATGCACTATACATACATGCAAAATATACACAAAAAATACAGTATATACATTCTTCCACATGTAACAACACACACACACACACACACACACACACACACACACACAAACACACACACACACACACACACACACACACACACACACAGACTTAACTTAAAGCTGTCCATCTGCCGCAGAAGACGACGCCTGCTATGCTCTCATAGTTTGTGGTGGCAATGTGTGTTACTGTGCAGACCAATCCTAGATCCACAAACATTGCCGCAGAGTCGGCATGTCAACTTTTTTTCTTTTTTTAATGCAAGGAAGAAGGAAGCAAAGGTCATGAACCTGCAAGTTTGTTCCCTGCAATAAAAAATCAAGATAACAGAGACCCATATTCATAATTCGTTAATTTCGAGATGACGGGTCACACTGCGTTTGAAAGACTGGACAGCATAGGCAGTAGGAAATACAGATGGAGGAAGACAGTTTCAGAGTTGACTTGTTGCATACATGAAGGACTGGGAGTAACGCTTACCTCTTGCATTAAAGGATTGGACAGAGAAAGGATGAGAGTTTTTTTCTAGATGGGTGTTACGCACCCGCCGTAGAGGTGGAAGGATTTGTGCACGCAGTTCAGAGAAGTGACCATTGAAGTAGCAACAGTAAAGAGATGAAGATGCAACAGTTTGGCGAAGAGACAAAGGTTGAAGAGAAGAGTAAATATGACAAAAAGCCTATACCTCCACCTTCGTGTGAAGAGCTGTATGTGTAGAACCTCCCCAAACATAAGAATTGTATTCTACATGGGAGCAAATAAAGAACAGTGTATAAAGTCAACAACTGTGCAGGGGTAAAGAAGGCACAGAGTCGGCTTGGCACACCTAATCTCTTGAAAGAAGACTTTATGAGAGAGCTAATATGATCTTTCCACGTTAAATCCTAAGAGAATGAAACCCCAAGTATGTTTAACCCCAAGCCACCAGGGATACGGTTATATCCAACACAAGATTGGTGGATCGAGGCTGGTTGGGGATGGTTATAACCGCAAGTATTTTCACGCCTCAGGTTGAAGTGGCTGCCTTATGATATCGACACCATAGTGTGGGGATAGACTCCCTGCACCTGAGGCAAACATACCTGTGTTGTCTCTGAGACTCTTCAATGTGTAGGATGATATTATTTCAATTCTCTCATCCGATTGCCTTCTTGCTTTATATGGACCCTTGCCTCATCCACCCCTGCCAAACCTCTTTCCACGGATACTACAGTAGGAAAGGACAAAGTGACAGTGCCATAGGGCGTGTCTTGGATGCAACTGTGTCTAGTTTATCTAGTAATGGATAAGTTATCATGTTTAGAACAAAGCAAAAGTCGAAGCCACGCGCACACACATGAATACAGCCTGCCTTGTGATCAGAAATTACATATATTCTTTACGTCCTTACTCACCAACGCGACCACCTACAGTCATGGGGATGGTTTTATTTCCATAAGTTGGTGAATGATATGTTTTTAGATTTGTGTCCCTAACTGCTATATATTCCGAGATAATAAGGATTGGAAACAAGCAACATTAGGACAATTGCCCGTACTGAGAGGGCAATGGCGGTATAAACAACCCGGCACAGAGGGGTTAAAGACGATGCAGGATTCAATTGGATATTGTTAAAAATTAGAGAATACTCCTACGGAAGCCTTCGATGGGTTGAAAGATGCAAGAACTGAGCTTTAAATGCATTAAAAGCAATAGGATTTCTTTTATCTCAGTCAGAGATATCATCCAAGTCAGACAGTAGGTATGCCACTGCCTCATCCCTTGATTGTTCAAGTAACTCCTGAGACTGACGCTGAAGGAAGCAAATCAAAAGATGAAGGTTGCAGTCATGAACGTGTGAGTGGATAGGGTAAGATGTACAGCTTACAAGGTCATTGATGAACAGAAAAAAAAGACTGTGTGATAGGACATAGCCCTAAGGAACACAACTATTGATAGCTCTAGGAAAAGAACAGTGGGCGTCTCCAACAGCAGCTATAGAACGACCAGAAAGGAAGCTTGAGATGAAGGCACAGATGGAAGGTTAGAAACCGTAAGAGGAAAGTTTTTAAATTAAAGATTTATACCAGACTCGATCGAAAGCCCATGAGATGTTAAGTGCAATGGCAAAGCTTTCACCAAAGTCCCGAAAGGAGGATGATCAGGAGTCTCAGGGGTAGGTGAGAAGAATGCCAGTGGAGCATCCCTGGCAGAACCCATACTGACTGTCGGAAAGAGGGTTGTGATAGAAAACGTGCTTAATAATTTTTTTTGTCAAGAACAGACTCAAAAACTTTTCAAATGCTGGATGTTAACGCAATTTAGCGATAGTTGGAGGGCTAGGAATGATCACCTTTCTTTGGAACAGGCAGAATGAAAGCAAATCTCCAGCAAGAAGGAAAGGTACAAGCTGAGAGACAAAGACGAAAGAGTTTACATAGGCGCTGAGTAAGCACAAAAGCGCGGTTCTTCAGAACAACAGGTGGGGCCCCATCAGCCCCATACACCTTGTCAGTATTGAGGCCAGTGATGGCAGAAAATAGAAGGAATTTCAGTGTCAAACATGAAGAAGTCAGGGGGGGGAAGTGATGGAGGAACACCACTGGCATCGTCCAACATGAAATTGGGGGAGAAAGTCTGAATAAAGAGTTCTCCTTTATCAGTAGAAGAAATACGGTAGCTACGAAACTATCGGAGTGGAAAAGAGGAGGGAAGTATGATGAGGCAAAGTTTTTAAAAAGGTTTTTGGCAAGGTGCCAAAAGGAATGAGAAGAATTTTAGTTGTTGAATTCAGAGCATTCAATACAAGTGATTTTTTTTTTTTTTAGCAGAGTGAAGAACAGAATTACCACGATTCTGGGCAGAACCATAAAAGAGATGAGTTTCTGCAGAGGGTGGGCTCTGGTACCTTTTGTAGGCCTTCTTTTTCTGGACAGTATTAGAGCAAGTGTGATTAAATCAAGATTTTTTTTTTTTTGCATTAGTCACAGGATATGAGAAAGGAACGAATGCTTCCATGCCTCAGAGAATCACCTTCATAATGTGCAAGGCACACTCAGATGGCTTTCAGCCATGGAAGTAGTAATCATTCCAGGGATAATCAAAAAAGTACTGCCTCAGGGCCTCCCAGTCTGCAGCTTCACCGTGTCAAAGCCAGCGCTTCTTGGAAGGGTACACAGGTTTTACTTGGGTGATAGCTCAACACAGAGAAAATGTTAATAGTGTAAACAGGTGTACTAGTTGTTAGGAAGTGGTCAAGTATGTTGGAATTCTCTCCAAGGCAGACAGGGATACGGATAGGGTGCTGTATAAGCTGCTGTAGGTCTCAATAATTAAGGGTGGAAAAGATGTAGGATTGTTCACCAGGTGGGTCAGTGAAATGAAAGGAGAGCCCAAGGTAGTGGTGCAAATTGAAATCACCTACAATAGAGATTTTAGAGAAAAGGAAAATTGATACGATGTTTTCCTTCTTAGAGGTAAGGTAGTGGAAGAATGTTTCATAGTCTGTAGCATTAGGGGATAAGTAAACGACACAGCCATATTTAGTCAGAGAATGACAGGATAGCCAAAGCCAAAGAGTAGAGGCTTCATGAAAGGATACAGGAGCCAATCCAATCCTGAATCTCATATCTTACTAGGTAAATATAAATCTGGAATTTAAGAATGAGGAATATGGATCGCCAAAAAAGTAAACAGGCAAAGAAGGATCACTGGAGAGCATGCGAAACCAGCAAGGATTCAAGTAACATTGACAATTATTATCCACAAGTCCCTTTTGACTCTGGTATTAACAGTTTGTAAAGAAGCAAAATAGGAATTTGTTGGTATACATTGTCAGCGTTACTTGAATCCTTGCTGGTTTTGCATGCTCTCCAGCGATTCTTTCTTGTTTGTTTACTTTTTTTTAGTGATCCCTTTTCCCCATTTTTATATTACCAGTTTTTTTATTTACCTATTTTCCCTACTTTTTTATAATCCACTTATGAATTAAATAATCAAAATTTTTGCGTTTCAGTTACAGTACCAATAAATCTTTTGTTATGATACTAAACACCTGGCATTATCAAATAATTTTCATTACTGTGGTGCTGTGGCTTGGCACACACTGGTTGTAGGTTGTTATGTTAAATTCT
Organism: Coenobita brevimanus; assembly: GCF_032717465.1. Taxonomy (NCBI): domain Eukaryota; kingdom Metazoa; phylum Arthropoda; class Malacostraca; order Decapoda; family Coenobitidae; genus Coenobita; species Coenobita brevimanus. The sequence continues at coordinate 14,728,292 of NC_136997.1, forward strand.
GGTCTTCATTTTGTTTACTATAGTTGTGAGGCCTCTTGCAGTGGACATTGATTGTTTAAGAATCACTATACTTTGCAAATTTATTAGACAAAGACAATTTTTTAAATGATACATTGAGGTGGTTTGGCCATGTGGAGAGGATGGAGGGTGAAAGACTGACGAAGAGAGTGTATGTGAGTGAGGTGGAGGGGGGAAGAGGGAGGGGGAGGCCGAGGATGAGATGGAGGGATGGGGTGGAGAGGTATATGAGAGAGGGGGGTGTGAGTTGGGAGCAGGGCAGTGAAATGGCGGGGGACAGGGCGACTTGGAGGCGATTTGTTTGTGGCCACCCCAAACGGGATTGAGGCGTCTGGCAATAGATAGATAGATAGATAGTAAGATCTGAAATGCTATGTATGTAAACTGATTACAGTCAGAATCAAAATCTGCTGTCGTGTGATTTGGACGACTGTTTTGCATAATTGTTGTGTGTGTGTGTGTGTGTGTGTGTGTGTGTGTGTGTGTGTGTGTGTGTGTGTGTGTGTGTGTGTGTGTGTGTGTGTGTGTGTGTGAAATTGAAAATGCAGCATTACTACATTAGTTACAGTAATAAATAATGTAGGGGCATTTCTGGTGCCTCTCCCATGCCCTTGGTCCCCTTCCTCTGCCTCTTCCTCGTCCCCCACCCCCATCTCTTCCTCTCCCCCTTCCTCTACACCCTCCTTGCAGTTGACTCGTGAAATGGTTACTGTCACGATGAATTCCAAAAACGTTGGAAAACTGATCCACGTTTGGCTTTGGTATGCTTTAAGAAATGGTCACGATATACAACGTGGTCACTTCCAAATAGAGCAAAACACAACCTGTGCCTTCCAGCTGTCTGACATGACGTGTACACACAAGCCTGCTGGAACTTCAGGGATGAAATAAAAAAATTTAATTAAAGTTTTGAGTTGGGAAATTATGTAAATGTGTAAAGTCACACCATTGCATGTTAATTTTGCAAAGATCCTTTCTCACAGCAATGCTTCATTGCCTGCGCAAGTAATCTACTAGCTGGAGTTTTCCACTTAGTAATAACGTAGTACAATATAAAATTTAATACAGTCACGCTGCTAGTAATACACTACTGATACTTGACAGCAATTTCGTACTTGAATGACTTCTCCTGTGCTTGCGATGGCGTAGAGAAATCTATATATCCGAAAGGCAGATGATTATCTTTCGATTAGGTGTTTCATAATAGGTCATGGACACACACTGTGACCCTTGAGGTGTGACTGGCTACCAAACAGATTTTATCATAGATCTGTGAAACAATAATCTGAATAATAATAATGTGAACAAATTGGCAAATTTCAAATGTTCCAAACTTTCTTATAACACTTCTTTTCCACATGATCTATGCTTGTCTGACCTAAACTATTGAAAGGGAATCCTCTGGATGTTTTTTCAAGAATAAGTTTGCTTTCTAAGATGGTTTTTAGGTGACTGTTCTGTTAGGGTTTTCAGCAAATTCCTGGGCGATTCTGATTATGAACCACTACCGTGGCTCATAATGTTTCTGCTTTTTTTTTTTTTTAAATAACTGAACAAAGGAAGAAAGAACAAATGAATAAAAAAAAAAATCCATACGCCAGATTACTGTCGCCCTTCATTCATTAAAAAAAAAAAAAAATGTAACAGTTGGCCTTGAAGAGCTGTAGGTTAAAGTTTGGGGGGAAACAACTCTGGGGAAACACGTTCCAGACAGATGCAGTTTGGGGAATAAAAGAATTTTGATAGGCAGAAGTTCTGCAACATGGCTGTGTGACATACCAGTCATGAGCACTACCAGATGCCCATGTAGCACGAGGTAAGGCATGAAGAGGTGGCACAATGTACGCAACTTCGTCTGAACACTTGCCATAAAAGTAGCTGTAAAATAATGGAAGGGAGGCAACATTCCTTCCTACCTGTAGTGGAGGTAGTTTATTATTTTAGCAGTGTTATTAATAATTCCAATAGCTTTGTTCTGAATTTTGTCTAGTTGTTTTAGTTCAACCTCGCCACATCCATTCCACAAGAGTGAGCAATATTCTAGCTGAGATCGCACGTTAATTTCTCATTAGTGAAGAAGTTATGGATTCTGTACAATAATCCATGTTTCTTTGAGGCGGTTTTAGTAAGTGATCTGACATGAGAGGTCTAGCTGACGGCATCGTTAAGTGAAACACCGAGAATGTCGATACTTTTGGGGATGGGAATATTAGTAGCAGTGAAGGTAAAATATGAATCTGGCAATATGTGTCTATTAGTAACATACTGTATATATTTGGTTTTACTATTATTAAATGGGACGAGGTTATTTTGTCCCCACTCACTGATCTTAGATAAGTCTAGATTTATGAAGATGGCTGCAGTGAGTTGAGAGTTGTAGATATTAAACTTTGTAAATGGGTATTTGAGTATGAATGAACGGTGAAGTGTTGAGTCTTCTGCATATGAATGGATGGGATTGTGGATAACAGATAAGAGATCATTAACCCCTTAACCACGGGGATGTCGGGCGCGTGCCGTGCCCATCCTGCGGACATAATCGTGCTCTGACTGACCTTTTAAAAATATTTCCCAAAAATCAGTTATTGGTCCTAGAATATTATAATTTAATATGCCCATGGCACATACCTTCAGCTATCTCCTGGGATGTTTGTTGAGCCTTCACCGACTACTGTAGGACATGTGGAGACTTCTGAAATTGGGTAACGAAGTCTCCACTTTACACTTCCCAATACCCCGTATTATGGTTACCACTGCCTGATATTATCACTACAAACACTGTTCTATGAATTTCAAGAAGTTGGAATCCATATTAAAAACCAAAAAAAACACTGTGAAAGCAATGTAAATTACGAGCGTGTACGAGTTTTCCATCCGCGCTCGTTCCCCGCTGGTATTCTGAGGCAGAGCTGTCATTTATTATTCATAAACAACCCACACTTTATATTCCTAGTACTTTATACACTTATTTATATATACAATATTTATCCTTAAGTTTCCTGCAGTATTAGTAATTTATTTTCACTCCAGGCATTCACTTTCTCTTTCAGTAAACTAGCGTAGAGAGCTAAGCTTTCACTTTCACTGCCATTACTCCAAGTAATTATACTCATATTCTTATATTACTAATTATTTAAAAAATTTTACATTTTCTATTTTATTTACAATACTTACATTTCTTTTTTATTTACAGTATGTTATGCACTGTCACTTGCAGTAACTTATGAAACTATTTTCCACTGTACAATTATATTTACATTCATTGCTTTCACTTGCTATTCACACTATTCAAACATTATTTACATTTCCACTTGCACTGTTTTAGAATCTGGGACACAGAAGCACTCATACTGGGGGTTTCCGTCACCATTTCCTCCACTGCCTCATCCCACGAGTCACCTGAAAGATCGTAGTCACTGTCCATCATAATGATTGATAAATTAGCCAGTTCACGTTCCAGGGCAGAGTCACTTAGCCCTTTACCCCTTCCCACACGAGGTTTAGTAAAGGTCGAGGTCACAGGGCCCTTTGCAGTGGGCTCAGAAGTGGCAGAAGTGGATGGGCACGAATCAGACATGGTTTCACCTCGAAAGACGACAGTAAAGTGAATGATGTGGCGCATATGGGCAGGGAAGGATTAACAATGTCAGTGTGGTGACAGCTGCTAATTTATATGCTATTAAATGATTGGCAGGAAATCTAGACAATACATTATAAATTATGTAGTTCCAGGTGAATGTAAATATCATTTAGGCTTCTCCCTTCCTTTCTTATATATATTCTTATTACGAGAACAGGTCATACCACATATTTCAAGGGGAAATAAACAGGGAAAATTAGCGAACGAGTGCACGTGGGGTGTTGCCAGGTGATAATTAGCCCATTCAAGATGTATGGCAGTATCAATTACCTTTTCTCATTCTTTTATACTATTATTTTGTATAAGAATAGGGCATAGGGCACATTTCAATGGATAAAATGAGCTGAAAAATCCTTCCAGGATTTGCGTAGAGCAGGACAGCTGGGCAGGTGGGAGGAGAGGGTAATGTAGGGGAGGTAAGGAGGGCAGTCGAGGACAGGGTTAAAATGTCTAAATTGTCAACAATGGATGGGAGTACAGATGACATTAGCAGCGCTGACTATAGCTGGACACTGGTAGTACAGATAGATGATACAAGCCACCACTTGAAAGCCCGGTCAATTGAAAATAACACAGAATCACAAAAGTGATGCCCTGCGGTATGATCCTTTGCGCCGGAGTGTCACGCAAGTGATGCCCCGTGGTAAAGGGGTTGATATGAACTAGGAAAAGGGTTGGCATCAGAACTGATCCTTGTGGGACACCAGCATTAACTAAGTGGAAATTGGATATACATCATCTACTTTTACTCTTATTTTTCTGAAGCTGATATGAGGAAAGACATTAGTCCATAGCAAGGGAGTTTGGATTGCAGGGAACGGTGCCACGCTCTGTTGAAAGCTTTAGAAATATCAATGGCTGCTGCATGAGTTTCTTCATATTGTTCAATTGATTGATGGATGATATGAGTCAAGAGATTGAGTATATCAATGGTGGATCTCTCGTGGCAAAAACCATATTGTCTACCACTAATTTATTTGTTGGATTCTAGATGTTTAACTGTGTGCTTATTAATTACAGTTTCAAATACTCTACCAAGAGATGTGCTAGCTATTAGCCTGTAATTAAAGGGGTCAGAGGAACTTCTCTTTGGAATTGGGTGGATATTGACTTCTTTGCATGAATTAGGGAATGAAGAAATATATATGCATAGTCTGAATAATTTAGCTAGAACAGAGACAAGTTCTGGGGAACATTTTTTCAAAATAATTGGAGGAATTCCATTTGGACCTGGAGCTTTATTTGTTGGTAAATTGCCTGGGATGGATTTTACGTATCTAGTCTGTATTTTAAGTGGAACAGTTTCGGGAGAGTCAAGTTCTAGTACTTGGATGTTTAGACTGACTTCCTCTACAGTTGAATTTCTGGCAAATGTACTGGCAAGGATATTTGCTTTCCCACGTGGGTCATTTGTAATGTTGTCATCTGAAGATGTTAGTGGGGAATGGGTGATGACTTGTTAAAGATATTAATGAAAGAACTGAGAGTTGATCAGAATAGTTTATTGTCATTAGGACTGTTAAGTAGTTTTGATGCTTGATTTTGAAGGCAGTTTGATTTTGTGAGATTAATTATAGTTTTGCATGGTTTATAGCAGTTTTAAGTTGACAGGTGTTTTTTTATGTTAAGTAAGAGTTATATGCTGATGACTTTTGGGCCATTGCTCTGGCACAGTTGCCATCAAACCATTTTAGAGAGTTCGATCTTTTAGTGAACTATTGACCTGGTATGAATAATTCCATACCAGATAGTATTAAGTCATTAATCCCTAATGCGCGAACAATGGACAGCCGACCCCCCCCCGGGTGGCGGGGTTCGATCGCGGTCTGAGTACCTGTAGGAAAATATTAGCCAAAAATCAGAGATTAACCCTAGAATATTATACTTGGTACGGCAGATAGTACTTACATTCAGCTTTCTCCAGAGACAGGTGTTGAGCCTTCGTGGACTACCCGAGGACTTGTGGAGACTTGAAAATTGGGTAACAAAATCTTCACTTTCACACCTCCAGCAACCCAGTTTCCCCTCTACCACAGCCTCATTCTGTCACAGTAAACTTTATACTACAACGTACATGTAGTTTGGAATCCGTATTTGTACAATAAGCACTAAAAATAAGGCTAAAATCAACGAAGCATACAGCCGACATGCAGCGCGGCGGCGGTCTTCCCGTCACTCAACAAACATTTCCATTTTCACAGCTAAAAACACGTATACTACATTATTTTCAATCATATTACTTCCCAAAAGATCACCGCAGCGTGCTTTTTATTCTGCCTTATGCCCGTCACTTTATTCTCGTTCCTGTCGGCCGTTCGCACTGACTTGGAAGAGCTAGAACTCGCCATAATGTCACTTTGAAAGCCTGCAGTAAACTGACGCTAAACAGGGGCAAACCGTGCAAAAAAAAGCTAGTGTGACAACTGGGGAAACAAGCATTTCCTAGTAGCATAAACTTCTTGTGAGAGGAGAGCTCAGATTTACAGTTCTGAGCAGTCAGAGCGCTGCCATGTATCACAGCCAGGCTGGCCAGGCCGTGGTGGGGAGGGGAGGGGGGAAAAACGCGATACTTGGCAACAACAGAGGTCAGTAGTACAAAGGTAAAGTATGTTAATTGTAGCTAAAGGGTGGTGGTACTGATAGACAATACCAGCTGGAACATCCTTGCCCGCGTTTATTCAAAATTAACTCGAATCGCAAATGCGACGATCCGCCATTGTCTTTTTTGGCGAGCGTCGCAAACGCGATGCCCCGCATTTTAGGAGTTAATATGGGACTGGATAGAACTGACATCACTAGAGAAGAAAGACTCCCATGGAATGTCAGCAAGATAATTTCTAAATCCATCCCAGTTTGCTCTATCAAAATGCCATAGAGGCACCCTGACAGGTTGAGAATGGGGAGGTTTGAGGGAGCCGACTAACCCACAGAGTGCCAGCAGACTTTGGACCATCATGGAGCTGTGGTGCTGCTCAATCATCAACCTTTTTTTTTTTTTTTTTTTGGCTAGATAAGTTAGAAATGATGAGAAAACATGGAGAACAACCATAAAAGTACTCACAGAAGCCATTTAGGTCGATTTTGAGGTCCATTCTCCCTGACCAGGCAGCTAAAAACTTTGGAGGAAAGCCCATAGACTTTACTGACCACCTCTGACACCCACTGAGTGATTTGTGAAGGCCTATAGAGGCCTAGAGATGTGCGGGAATATCCCAGCTAATTTTTTGGTGCCTAATTTGAACGTTTGAATTTTGGCAAATATATCAAATTGCCGACGTACATGTATGTCACTGGTGCTGTCCACGCATATAGGGGCAGGCGTACATGTACATCATTGGCACAGGGCGGGCTAAGGAAGCTTTGATGAGATTGTGGTCGGAGTATCCTAGTGGTGACAGTACACTCAAACCTCGATTTAAGGGACCTCCATTTAAGGGATTTCGGATATAAGGGACTCCATGTTGTACCTGACAAACGGACAAGACCATTCAAAAATTATATGTAATGTCTAGATTATACACATTAACCCCTACACCGCGGGCTTGTTTACCAATGACTTGCGTGTGCCGTGGGGTTATTTGGACTCCGACAGACTCTCAAAAAATATTTGCCAAAAATCAGTTTTTAGTCCTAGAATAATAAAATTACATATGCTTATGGCACATACCTTCAGCTTTCTCCTGGAATGATTGTTGAGCCTTCGTCTGTTACCGTAGGACTTGTGGAGACCTCTGAAGTAGGGTAACGAAGTCTCCACTTTACAGTTCCCGACAACCCGTAATATGATTACCACAGCCAGATACAAACACTATAAACACTATTCTACAATTTTCAAGTAGTTTGGGATCCATACTAAAAAAAAAAAACACTGTGAAAGCAATGGAAATTACGAGCGCGTCTGATCGTCGCACTGGCACTAGTTCGCTCTTGGTACTCTGTCATTTATTATTCATAAAACCTCTCACACTTTATATTTCTATTACAATGTAACACTTATATATATCTACAGTCTTTATCCATAAGTTTCCTTCAGTAGTATTAGTGTATTGTCACTGTAGGGATTCAATTTCTTTCAGTAAAATACGTAGCATTCACTTTCTCGTCCTGTATACTGGCATTGAGAGTGAATGTCACTTTCATCTTCACTCTCATAACTCATAGCATTCAGACATGCTAGAGTGAAACTTTCACTTTCATTACTCCTAGGGTATATACTTGTATTCTTATAATACTACTCATTTACATTTCTATTTACGTTCTCTATTTTATTTACGTTCTCTATTTTTTTTACGTTATTTACATTTCTATTTTATTTATTTCAAGTGTTGTGCACTGTCACTTGAAATAACTTATAAAACTATTTTCCATTGTTCACGTATATTTACATTCATTACTTTCACTTGCTGTTTACACATTATTTACAATTCCACTTGCACTGTTTTACTCAATAGAGAGATCGTAGTCACTCTTTTATCAATTGTCAGCCCTTTACCTCTTTCCACACGAGGTTTAGTAGGGGGTAAAGGTCACAGGGCCATTTGCATGGGGGTGAAAAAAGGCCTTGAAGTCAGCAAGAAGAAACATACGTACTCTCACTTCGGAAGATGAGAGTAAACTGATAACGGAGGGCCAGCGTGGAGGCCTGTTTAGGGGTTATTCAGAGTTACCAATATTGGTTCTTGAAACAGCTAAGTCTAGCACTGATATGATTGGCAGGAAATCTAGACAATACATTATAAATTTGGTAGTTCCAGGTGAATGTAAATATCACTTAGGCTTCTCCCTTCCCTCCTTACATGTATATTTATTACGAAAATAGATTAGAGGCCTACTTAGGAGATATATATTCAGAGCTACCAATGTTAAATCTTGAAACAGCTTTGTCTAGCACTGATATGATTGGCAGGAAATCTAGACAATACATTATAAATTAGGTAGTTCCAGGTGAATGTAAATATCACTTAGGTTTCTCCCTTCCCTCCTTACATGTATATTTATTACGAATATAGATTATACGGCATATTTCAAGGGGAAAAAAACAGCGAAAATTAGCGAACGAGTGCACGTGAGGTGTTGTCAGGTGATAATTAGCCAATTCCAGGTGTATGGCACTCTCACTTACCTTATTTCTTTCTTGTATATATTATTTGGTATAAGAATACGACATAGGGCTTATTTCAATGGATGAAATCAGTGAAAAATTCCAGGGATGATTTACTTAGCGTAGCACGGCCGGGCAGGCAAGAGGATAGGGTAATGGAGGGGGGGTAGGGAGGGGAGTCAAGAACGGGGAGAAATGGCTAAATTGTCAACAATGGATGGGAGTACAGATGAGATTAGGAGTGCTGACTAGTGTTGGACATTGGCAGTACTGATAGATGATACAAGCCCCCACTTGGAAGCCCGGGTGAATTCAAAATAACACAGAATCACAAAAGCGACGCCCCGCGGTATGATCCTTTGCTCCCAAGCGTCACGAAAGTGACGCCCCGCGGTTAAGGGGTTAATGTTTTTTTATACAGTACCTGTAAAATAATATTCATAATCATATAAATAAGTAAGATAAGTGAATCAATCATTGCATTTCATAATAAGATTGTCTTTATATGTGAGAAAACAATGGACATTTTCAAGTAAAGGAAATTTATCAAGTAAGGGACAAGTTGATTCCCCATTTAGTCCCTTAAATCGAGGTTTGAGTGTACTTCATTCCTGTATAGATCTGGATTATTTGTCAGGAATAGATCTAAGAGATGGGCATTATGGTCAGGATTATCTGGTATTCTGGTTGGTTACTTTACCAACTGCACGAGATTAGTCGATTCTGCCAACAGCTCGCACTCTTGACCAGTACTGTTAGTCCTGACAGAATGTAATAACCATTCTACATTTTGTACGTTACAATCGCCCAAAATGGTAATTTCGGTGCTAAGGATAAGGTGAAGGTTGCTCAACTGTGTAGATATGTAGTCAAATACACTGGCTTCTGAAGAAGAATTGGGGGAGCGATAGAGTACACATACAAAAAAGTCTGTTCTTCGCTCTACCAAAAATTATTTCATTCGTACTTAATTATCTGAACTCTCCATCTCAAATTCTTCCCACTCCTTCTGGCATCTTGCCAAGAAGCTTTTTAACAAATGTACCTCATCATCCTTCCCTCTTCTTTTCTACTCCGATGGTTCTGTAACTGTTTCTTCTACTGGTAAAGCAGAACTCTTTGTTCAGACTTTCTCTCCAGTTCCACCATAGATGATTCTGGTGCTCTTCCTCCATCACTTCCCTCCTCTGACTTCCTCTTGGCTGACAATATTATTTCTTTGAATCATGTATTTTGTGCCATCACTGGCCTTAATACTAACAAGGCATATGGGCCTGATGAGGTCCCTCCTGCTGTCCTCAAGAACAGTTTTTCTGTGCTTACACCCTGCATAGATAAAGTCTTTCACCTTTATCTCAAAACATGAACCTTTCTTTCTTGCTGGACATTTGTTTTCATTCAGCCTGTTCCAAAGAAAGGTGACCATTCCCAGCCCTCTATCACCCAGTCACTGTAATATCCTGTATTTCAAAAGTTTTTGAATCAATTCTTTAAAAAATAATAATAATAAAGCACATTTCCTGTTACACCCTTCTTTCTGATCATCTGTACGGGTATCGCCAGGATGCTCCACTGGTGATCTTCTCACCTACCTTTCAGACTCCTGGTCATCTTCCTTTAAAGACTATGGCGAAAGCTTTGTCATTGTGCGTGACATCTCAGAGGCTTTCAGTCGAGTCTGGCATAAATCTTTAATTTCCAAACTGCCCTCTTGAGGTTTCTATCCTTCTATCTGAGCCTTCATCTCTTTCTTTCTGGTCGTTCTATAGCTCCTACTGTAGACAGCCACCGTTCTTCTAGAGCTATCAACAGTGTTGTTCCTCAGGGTTGTGTCCTATCACAAAGTCTCTTCTTTTTTATTCATCAGTGATCGTCTAAGCTGTATATTTAACCCTGTCCACTGATATACTGATGACTCCACCCTCCACCATTTTGTTTGCTTCCCGTTGCGCCCATCTTAGCAGTTACGTCAATAGACAAGGGATGAGGCTATGGCACACCTTATGTCTGACTTGGCTTAATCTCTGACTGGGGTAAAAGTAATCTTGTTATTCTGGATTATTTAAAAAGTCAGTACCTCCCATGAAAATCTTCTGCAGGATTATCCTCTAATTTTTAACAACATCCAACTCTCCTGCAGCATCTTTAAACATACTTGGGCTTTCATTCTTCCAGGATTTATTTTGGAATGACCATATTACTGCAACTGCATAATCTGCTTCCAAGAAGTTAGGTGTGCTAAGCCAACTCCGTATCTTCTTTACCCCTGCACAGTTGTTGACTTTATATATGAGATTTATTCGCCCCTGTGTTGATAGATGGTAGGAGGCCGAATATAGATTTGAATGGCGAGTTACTTGAGGAGGTAGAATGTTTTAAGTATTTAGGGTCACACGTTGCTGTGGATGGAACATTAGATGTAGAAGTGAAGTTCGGAACGAATGAAGAGGGAAAGGTGCTGGGTGGAATGAAAAAAGTGCATAGATGTCGTTTACTTAGAATGGATACAAAGAGAAGCCATTATGAAGGTGTAGTGGTACCAGCTGCATTATATGGGAATGAAACATAGAATATGGCTGTAGCAGAGAGGAAAAGTTTTGTAATGGAGACGAGCTGTCTGAGGAGTATGTGTGGAGTGACACGTATGGATCAAGTGAGAAATGATTAAGTGCAAAGGAGAGCTGGAGTTATGCGGGAGATGGCAGATCGAGTTGAGCATACAGTAGAGTGTTGCGATGGTTTGGGCATATAAAGAGAATGGATGATGAACGATTGGTGAAAAAGACAACTGGATCGGATGTGAGAAGTGTAAGACTGAGATGAAGACCGCGAATATAATGGATGGACAATGTGCAGACGAGAGGGATGTCTGCTGCACATAGAAAAGTGGCATCACGTGATAGGAATGATTGGAGAGAAACTGTGAATGAATAAATGGTAATGCAGCCCCAAAGGGATGTTCTCTCGCATTTGGTCTGATCAGCTGATCAGGTCAGGTGTGAGTAAGGGGATGGGTCCATTATGATGTGGCAGGGATAAACCAGCTCTGCTGTTGGGCCCTACTGCGGATGTCGCTGATTGCACTGCACAATTGACTCTCATGCAGTGTGGTGTGGTGAGGAGCTGTCCCTTCTCCCCCTGGGACTAAGATACGAATTAATGTGTGTGTGTTTGGACGAGTAAATTAGGAGTGTGTCGGCCTGCCTCAGCTATCTTTGTTTCGTTGAGGGAAGCGGCCTTGGTATATAGGTAACGCTGAGTACAACTCTCATGTGAAGGGAGGCTCCTCACATAAAGTTCCTCTCAACAAGCTGGAGTCAAAGGCTTTTCGTTTCATTAGCTTTGCTCCTCTTACTGGCTTCCTTCAACCTCCATCTCATCGCCGCACTGTCGCATCTTTATCTTTCATCAATGGTCATTGCTCCTCTGAACTGCCTGCTTGCTTCCCTTCACCACTACTCCAGGCACATAGGACCCATCTAGCAAAAATCTCTAATTCCCATTCTGTCCATCTCACTAATGCAAAAGTTAAAGTTAACCGTTGCTCCATATCCTTCATGTGTACAACAGCTCAGGCCTGAAATTTTCTTCCCCTCTCTGTATTTGCTACTGCTTATGACCTCCAGGCTTTCAAACACAGTGTGTACAGGCATCGCGAAATGAACAGATCTTGAATTTGGCTCTCTATTATCTTGTTTTTTTTTTTTTTCTTGGAGGGAAGACTCTTACGGATTTCTGGCTTTTGGTTCCTTCTTCCATTAAAAAAAAATAAATAAATAAAATAACACACGGTTCTGTTTGTGGCAACAGAGATCATACTACGGGTACTTCGTTCCTTCCAAAATCTACGCTGTTTCAGGAAGTGTTGACTCACTCAGTCTGGATAATATTATCATGGATAGTACTTTGCTAGCATTCACAAAGTGGGAGATGCCTCTGAGGTTGTCACTAACTGAGGGGTCCCTTTCCTTCATGCACATGGTTAAAGAAATTATGAGAAGTCATTCAGATGGAATTCGTTCTTGTTTCCAAATAGTCAGTATTACATCGTGGAGGTGCTGGTGGGGTAACTGGTCATCCTTTTTAATTAGTTTAGATGGTATTCCACCAGAGCCTTTTTTTTTTTTTTTTTTAAGGGATCGGGTGGCCTGAACAGTTTCTGAAAGTGTACGTGGGACATCGAGATCTGTAGGTTGAGGAACATTTGGAATGTTATAAAGGTATTGTGCTCAACTGGGTTTCTTCAATGATATAAGGTATTGAAGTGTTGTGTCCATCTCTCAGGAGCTCAACTTTGCCTGATCGAGTAGGGGTTATGTTTGATTGGCTCATAGATGACTTGTAGAGCTCAGGTTGTGAATATCGGCCAGTCTCTGGAGCTCTTTTGCTTTCTCAGTCCACCATTTTTCTTCCATGTCACGCAGTTTTTTTTTTTTTTCCGGGTTTCGCTTTTGAGATTCTGGAATTTAGTTTTTAGGATTAAAGAGCTCGGGTGAGCAGATCTGTTATGTACTCTATTCTTCATTGCAAGGTCATGTATGCCCTCAGAATTTTCATCAATCCAGTCTTAATGGCAACGAGTGGAGAAGCCTAGGGTTTCTTCTGCAGTGCATTGAAGCAGTGTCTTTATGTTCAGTCACTCTGCGTCTAGGTTTGTTGCACAGTTATTAGGGTCAAGTGATGGGCACTGACAGAGCTTGTCTGTTATAGTGCTGTGGAAGGTGTTACAAGTTGCCACATCTCTCTGAGATTCCACAGTTTAGTCTCCTGGATAATGGCTACAGTGCAACTGAAGGTGTATGAGTAGTTGCAATTTGATGAATATTAGGTTATGGTTTGTTAATCACTCAGCACCTCTTATAGCTCGGATAATAAAACATTCTTCAATCTCACTTTCTTACGAGTATAATGACATAGTCATTTAGGTACCAGTGTCTAGGTCGTCAGTGCAACCATATGGTCTTGTTTTTAGTTGAAAAATGGGATTGTTGATGACCAGACTGTGTTTGAGCATAAAGAAAGCAGTCTAAGGCACTTGCTGTTCATGCTATCAACATAATGGCAGCCTGTAATGCATCTTTCCCCACTCTGACATGAAAATCTCCAAGCTGGATGAGTTTGTCATTATATGGCACTGAGCGAATGGTAGCATCCAGAGAGACATACAAGGATTCTTTGACGGTGTCCTCAAAGTCAAGCGTTTGGACACTGGCACTGAGGAGTGTTGCATAATGGCCTTTACTGAGTAGTATGCGCTAGGACATCAGCCTCTCTGATATACCGATAGGGGATTTTTTGATCCTCTATAGTAGATTACTGATTTAACTTATGGAAATAATACAGTTAACATTATTTTATAAACAGCAAAAAGCACACTCATAATAATTCATAAACATATATCCTGCTCTAACCCTTACCCAAGTTGAAAAGAGAAAGTAAAGTTAGGCTACTGAGTGAGGAAGAGAAAAAAGGTGAATGAGGTAAGATTACTGTATACAGTAGATTTCTTCATACAAAGGATTAAACTGTCTTTCTCTGCTTCTTATCTGCTTTGTTGGGTTATATTGATCCTAGTTATCCTTTTGTTCAAATGTGTTGCTAAACCATTGCTGCTGACTGCACTTTTGGGGGTTGCACACTCGACGTTGTTTCTTTGTCAGCCAGAGCCAGGTGGCTGGTCTTCGGTCTAAATGAGCTAGCGTTGGCATGTTTATATTGATGTACAGATTATTGGAAATTGTGGTTTTATGTAACTGTGATCTACCCTATGACTTCAACAGATTACATGAAGAGCTGAGACGTTCACGGTCTGCCGTGTGGAGCTTGCAAACAATTACTCGACTCAGCAGTTTTGACAAAGCTTCGAAATCAACCATACCACTGATCTTACGAGGAACATGTTGTGTGCTTTTCTCGTGTTTTGATACTTCTTTCTTGCGAAGTCGTATTGTTCCGCCAACCCCTTCATGAACATATCTGATGTCTTCATATGGTGCCGTCATTTTACAGAACATCGACATACTTTTAATCAGTTGATCATTGATTGATAGCTCAAACCTGTTTACCATGAAGTTCTTCAGTGCACTGAACACTTCATTCCCAAATGCATAATAATTTCTCCGATCTGTGACAAGCTGATTTCTTCAGTGAGTTTTTTTTTTTTTTTCCCACAGTGATATATCCTTCAGTTTTAGCTTCCCGTCATCCAGTTGAGCAAAAAGAGCTTCCCATCCCTCAAGCAGTGGGTTATTTGTTTGTAAAAAGCTGAATTTATGGTGAAACATCAATAATTGTGATGGAATATGACTGCAGTCTGTGCTGAAAGATTTTCAGTAAGAACAAAATATCAGCTGCGAAGTAAAGTCATTTCAGGTTATCAACATCAGTTAGAAGTTTCCCAAAATCTTTTACTTCATTTAGTTCACTCTTTTGTGCACAGATAACTAAAGCTTTCCAAGATACAAGAACAGCATCTACCAGATTCAATGTATGTTTAACTCATCGAATTCCAAACCAAAGTAGATATTTTACAGAGAGAGAGAGAGAGAGTTGTCCTTGGCAATTATCTCCAGTTCCACAGTCTGCCGGGGTAATGCATAAAAAAAGCTAGCCAGGCTACCAGCTTTCTCAATCAAATGTTGAATTTCTGGTACCGATTTACAGACATCTTTGAATGCCTGTGCTGCAGTATGCACTGCACAAACTGACTTTAACATTGGATACTCCACACAAAGGGCTTCTCTTTTCAGAATCTAGTGTACCCATAGTCCACTATGTTTTCCTGTGTTCTTGTTTTCCCGATCAGTTTCAGTATGATTTATATGACTGAGTACATCACTGAATGCCACAAACTATTTTGTTCCCTGGTCAAGTGCCTATACATGGCCTTCTGCACCTGGTTCAGCCACATGACCAGTTACCAGATTTTTGGTATCTTCATTCCCACGACTATCTATGATCTTTAGCTGTAGAAACTGGTTACTTTTCTTCATCCTGTCTCCTGATTCATCTTACCGAAGTGAGGCAGCCTGGACTGATGCGATTTCTTTTTTTAATCTGTCTAGATCACTGCACAATTGCTTCCAAAAGTTCATTGTGAAAACCAGGGTTTTGATACTGTAGATCAAAATCTGTGGCATTATGGGGAATGAAAGTATAGCAGATATCAAACAGTTTCTGCATTTCTGAAGCAACTATTCCTTATGGCCAAGTATTTGCAGTAACATTGAGTAACTCTGCATCATTACAGACATGATATATCCAGCCACCAATTTTGTCACAAAGTTGTTTTTTGGCAGTGCTAACCATGCGTAGTAGCGCAACTACAGTAGTTTTTTTTTCAGCAATACACAGTGAAGAAATTCACCTCACTTTCAGGCAAGATTGATGACAGTTGCTCTGCAAATGATTTTCAGCTACATACTTTCGAAAGTCTGTTACTTCTTCAATGCAGATTGCTGGCAATCTATTGTGATTAATTTTCACCTCTTACGTTTCCTGAATTTTCAATTCATACCTTTCATCTAGCTCTTTTCCGAATTTTTTTTTTTTTTTTCATTTTTCTTGATATCTCCAATGATTTAGGGTGTGAAAGTGTCTGGTCTTTAACAGTGAGCGCTGCTCTCATTGGGTCTGTGTTGATGTGTGAAGACATCATTTCAACATCTAAAGTTCCCGTCACTGATTCACTTTCATCATATAATGTTTCATTTGTTTCTGTCACTGTGTTATGTGTGAAGACATCTTTGCTGCATCTGAAGTTCCGGACACTGAGTCACTTTCATTACCTGCGCCAAGGAGGTTATGTTTTCACCCCTGTCCGTTTGTTTGTTGCTTGGTTTGTGAACAAGATTGCACAAAACCTACTAAACCAATTTCCACGAAAATTGGTAGAAGAATGGGTCTTGGCCCAGTATACACTCCATTAAATTTTGGTGAGGAAAGGGAAAAAGATGCGGATCCCCCTTTTTTTTTTTTTTTCACTTTCTCTAACATTGCAAGATAGGGCATTGGCGGAGGTATGCGCTCTACTGCGTGCCATTCTAGTTTAAAGATTCTTTTGTTTCTGTGTGTGCTAATTTCCTGAAAAAGCCAACAATGCTCTTTTGCTTTTGTTTCCCAGGCTTCCCATCAGAATTATTATCCGTGAATCCCTTTTTGAAGCCACGGCGTTGCTTTCCATGGACCACAACTGAAAAAAAAAAAATTCTGGCAGCTCCCCCATAACCTACCATCCCTTGTTTAACATCGTATTTATAACTGAGCTTCAATTATTAAAGTTCCCACAAACACATCCTAGATAATGAAAAAGCTGACAAGGTAGGCAAGGAGATGAGAGGCAGCAATCAAGTTGATCAGAATGAATAGACAGTCTCCATAGAAAACGTTGAATAGTAGTAGGAGTAGTAGTAGTTGTTGTTGCTGTTGTTGTTGTAGTTAAGCAGCAGTAGTGATAGTAGTAGGAGTAGTAGTAGTAATAATAATAATATAGTAATAATTTATAATAATGCTGATGTGGGAAAACTAGTAATATTAATAATACAGTAATAAAAAAAAATGTGCTTATCTAGGAATACTAACCAATTATAAGGTAATTTTCGTGTTATATAGATAAGAATATTTTTGCAGTACATAAACAAACACTGTTCTAGCCAAATTAGCCTACACAGTACACTGCACTTGATGATTTGGAAGTAGGATTGCCAGCACTATGAGTTTTCATTGAGCTGGACCCTTATATTATGTGAATACCTCTAAAGTGAAAGAAATGCTGTTATGTCTTGTCAAAAAATAAACCCATTCAATGACCAGCATCACACACAGCTACAGTAACAAACCCGTACTGTACTTGTCTACTACATACTGTAGTATATTTCAACAATATATAATAGAAGTTCCCGCCAAAACATATCGTACTTAGACTCACTATTTTTTTTCCATCATGTAATATGATGTAATGTAATGTAATATGAGGGAAAAAACAGAATGTAATTCTATCTATCTATCTATATACCTAGGCTGCTTCCCCCAAGGAAAGGGAGGTAGCCGAGACAGGACGACTCACTCTCCATTTACTCATCCATTCAAACACATTCATTCGCATCTTAGCCCCAAAGGGGAGAACGGACAGATCCTCACCGCACCACACCGCACAAGGGTCAACTGGGCAATGCAATCAGTGACATCCGCAGCAGGGCCCGACAGCAGAACTGGTTTACCCCTGCCACATCATAACAGACCCATCCCCTTACCCGCACCTGACCTGACTAGCTGATCAGACCAATGCGGGAGAATATCCCCTCAGGGCTGCGTCATCACTTATTCATTCACAATTTCTCTCCATTTATTTCTGTCACGCGCAGCCACTCTTCCTTGCTCAACAGACATCCCTCTCGCATCCAGCGCTCTCTTCACACTGTCCATCCATCCTATTCGTGGTCTTCCTCTCGGCCTTACACCTCTCACGTCAGATCTAGTTATCTTTTTCACCAATCGCTCATTATCCATTCTCTCCATATGCCCAAACCATTGCAACACCCTCTGCTCAACTCTACCAGCCATCTCCCGAACAACTCCAGTTCTCCTTCGCACTTCATCATTTCGCACCCGATCCATACGCGTCACTCCACACATACTCCTCAGACATCTCATCTCCATTACATTCAAACTTTTCCTCTCTGCTACACCCATATTCCATGTTTCAGCCCCATATAATGCAGTCGGTACCACAACACCCTCATACAGCCTTCTCTTTACATCCATTCTAAGCGAACGACATTTAAACACTTTTTTCATTCCTCCCAGCACCTTTCCTACTTCATTTATTCTAAACTGAAGTGAATGTAATTCATAAAAATATAATCCTCCTGAGTCCACACTACTATTTTCTTAGTATAATCTACCCTCTTGCGTTCAAATACAGAATTTCGCCAACTCTCTCATACGCCTGGCAAGGCTGGACGTCCACGGAACTTGGGGCGTAGGATGAACGTGTGGACCAAACTGTGCAATCTCCAACAAGAAACTGGCATTATTCCTCTAGGGATTCGCATACAGCAAAGCACAGCTTGCATTCTTGTTAAAATGATACATCTTCCCAGGCCATCACCTCCTGCTGAGACAGTAACTGCAGTTCTGCGTCGACAGACTGCTCCTTATCGAGAAGCATGGGCACAAACTGTGGCGGCAACAATCTCAGTTGTTGGTATCAAAGACCTCATAATTGCAAAGGGAAAGGACACACCTCACGCCAGCTATACTCTCCCTCCACCATGGGTACCACCAACCATTCACCTGTATACCATCACCCCCACCAGTTCCAAGGCAACATCTGCAACAGCTCAGCTACGCCAGGAAGCCCTCCAAAGCATGTATGCTGCCTCCCTGGATGGAGCCCTGACATACTATACTGATAGTTCGGTAGCCCTCCTCAACAACACTGCTGGGGCAGCCATAATCTTTAATGAAACTGTTAAAGTGTGGAGACTCTCAGATGGAGCCTCCATGTTACAGAATGAGCTGGTTGCTATTGCAGGTGCCCTGCAGCACGCTCTTGACCAACCACAGTCACACCACGTAAGACACACAAATTCTCTGAGAGGCATACAGACACTTGCCTCCACTCAGCCAAAAGATAACATCCACCTCATTACCCATGTACTGTCCCTTGCTCAGGAACTGAAAGAATAAGGCAAACACACCACCCTGAACTGGATAGCTAGCTGTCTTGGGATTAGAGGGAACGAAAGAGCGGACTATGCTGCCAAACATGCCACCAAGAGGCTAAATGTCGACATGAACATTCCCCCAAGCCTGGCACAGACCAAAGCAAAAGCCAAAAGCCATACGTATCTTCTTTCTCAACTCCAACACGAGTCATGTGTAGCGTCGGGTTCACCATCACCAACCTGGTATGCTATGGCCACCCAGTACCAGCCTCACAGTGTTGACAAGGCGGTCCCTGCTCATGTTCGCACTTACCTGCACCGCCTTCGCCTGGGATACAAAGTGGCTCATCAAATGTTGGACATCAACAAAGAAGAGGAATGTCAGTACTGCAAAGAAGTGTCCAACGAACCTCTGCTTCACTACCTTCTCAGGTGTCCTGATACTACCACTCTCAGGACAGGCTGTCCAGCTTCACCACAAACCACTGCTAGTGAGACATCAATAGCAGCTGCCAGGCTCACTGCAGCGACACCAACAGCTGAGCTTGTAAAGCTCGTCTCTTTCAGACCCCCACCACGATAGGCAAGACGATGAGTTCAGCTTAACCGTGGGCCGCCTAAAGGCAAAGGCCCACTCCAACAACCCATGAAAGGGATATTGGTAAATCAAGAAAAAAAATTCACATGCATGGAGGGAAAAGTCGTTTCTGCGCAAAACCCTCCACATAGTCGTTTTTGTTGATTCTGTTTTACTATTCTGTAATGTAATACTTTGTTTTTTTGTCATGCTGTACTGAATACAAGCTTACATCTTATCCTAACAGCAGAGCTTATTGTTTTTTGGGATACAAAATCGGGCACGGCAAGACTATAAGATACACTGGTCTGTGGAACTCTTACAGCCGTAGTCTTAAACTGCAGGAAGGCTTTCACCTTACCCTATCCATATCTTTTGGCAGTCTTAACGCACGAAAGGGAAAGCGTTCCCCGATGAACGGGAGAGGATTACCACAGCGTAGTACTGGAATCTGCAGGGAGTCTCATAGTACCCCTTCGCATGCCCCCTCGTCATATTTTAGTAGCCTTGTGCAAGGAATACTACGTAGAATTTGAAGGTCTGTATGGTGTGTGTGATGGGAATTTTAATTTAATAATAAAAACATTGTGTAATGGAAAAAATAAACGTTTAATATATTTATCGTTTTAAAAGACTCCACCGTTTCTCTGGAGATGGTTAATTTACAACGAGACGAAAACAAAGATGAGATACTGTATTCACTTCCATTTTATTTCTCAGTATTTCTACTAAGTTGTTTACCGGGTATGGTGCACGATACATTTATAATTAGTTTGATTAGTACGTAAAATAATTCCTACAGTAAAGAATGGCCGAGTACTACCTAAACAGACTACTGGTGCACAGCCAATTAGTTTGAATTACGCAGTCATGTTTGAATTCGGTGAGCTTTTGCAAGTCCGCATTATTTTGTTTTGGCTTGGTAATATATTTATCTGGTGTATTTTGGTGTGATTTTAACGAATTTGGCTTTTATTTTCGGGGTTCGTGATTAGTTTTCAAATTAACCCCCACCCCGTGTCTTGGGGGTGGGATTTCGGGGTTCTGGGTGGGAAGAATGACAAAAACAAGCATTTGGGGTAGAAATATAGTCAAAATCGGAATGACCAGCCAAGGCGTATTCGTAGGGTTATATACTGACCTCATAAACCCTTTTGAAGCTACGTCTGACACCGAATTTTTCCTACGGTACAGGTTCTCCAAAGCCTGTAGCATACTCTTATACAGAGTATTTAAGAATAAATTCCAGTCTTCAGTAACAGAAGAGGTAAGAATTGCAAACAGTAATAGATTATATTGTGTGTGAATCTTAGAAACTGTCATATGTATTGTTTTTATTTTAAGATTTTGAATCTTAAAATTAATCAGTGTTACCAACTGTTTGCCGCGTCTGCCCACGCAAAAGGGTGCGCTCTCCCGCTTTCAAGATTACCACTTACGTTGAAGGTGTGAGCTGCCACCTCGAGCGGGATGCGGGAAGGGTAACCCCTCCCCTCAGTTTCAAGACTACGGGCGTTAGGCCCCACCTCCTGTCCAGAGGTTGCCAAAATAGCCAGAAAAGAATAAAATAAGTAAGGAAGCTTAGGATAGCTTTTTTTATTTAAAAAAAAAAGCTTAAAAATATAATTAAACTTAGTGGTATGTCTTCTAATTATTGCAAAACTACTATAGAAATTCTGAGTAGGCTATATTGCCGAACGTTTTCTATTTACCCAAACAAATATTTTTGACTGCACATAATGCAAATAATCAGCTTCATCACTACACAATATCAACGTGATCACTGCATATTTTGTGATCACTGCACACTTATTTTACCCCCCCCCCTCTCTCTCTCTCTCTCTCTCTCTTTTTCAACAAACCACTATCTACCTTCACAGCTCTACAAAGACTACATGACGTGGCTGCTACCCCGAAACACAGCCTTCACCTCTCTAATATCCCACAGTCTTCAGCGCATCATGGAGACAGGCATACTGGGAAAAATATATGATATGCACGTCAGAAACATAGCCGTACCTACCACGCAGGTATGTTTGATGCACGGCTGTATATGCACTGTCACCTGTGAAAATTAGACTGCATTATCATCACCGTAGCTTATCACCACGGTTGCAGTGTAAATTACACCATTTTTATCATCAATGATGCTGTACAAACCAGACAATACCATCATCATCATCATCACCTTATCAGTACATTACTGAGAGTCTTCCTTAGCCCTTGCTTAATCAGTTGAAATCATTTCATCAATTTCACCTAAGCATAACCTGACCCGAAAGGAAAAAAAAAAGTGGGATAACAAAGGAGAAATCTAAGGTCTGACGAACGTACTTTCACTTTACGTTATTGAGGCTACATCTATGTTGAGAGGAAAATGGAGATTGAAAGATATACAACACTTGGTCAGTTTGGAAGACATCAGAAATATCATTTCAAATTGCCATGAGGCGATACGAACACGGAAATGAGTGCCCTGACTGTCCGTGTTAATAAGATAAGAGAATTATTGTTTTAGTTCCTATCATATAACAAATACAAAATTGGGAATCCAGATTAATTTTGTTCTGTACAGGTTCGTGGGACGGGTGTATTGAACCTGGAGCATCTGCAGGGAGCCTTCATAGCACTTGGGCTGGGGGTTGGTCTGGCTGCCGTTACCCTGGTATTGGAGTGTATTTTGAAGAGCCAGTAAGTTAATTCCTTCCACCGACAACAATGTCAACACCATCATCACCACCACCATACAACATCGGTGGCGCAACAGCACAATCTGAAGCATCTACAAGGAGCACTCATAGCACTGAGGTTGGGTGCTTTTGTGGTTGCCTTTACCCTGTTGTTGGACTGTATTGTTAAGTCAGTAGATCATTCAATACTAAAAATATCTACAGTACATCAGCACGACACAATAACTACAAGAACACCACCACCACAGAACCAGGAACGTCTACAAGGCGTCTTCATAACACTGGGTCTGGTTGTCGTTCTGGCTGTCCTTAACATCCTACTAGAGTGCATTGTTAAGAACCAGCGAAGCCTTCCCATCACATTCAATTAAAAACACTGACCAACATTGCCAACATCTAATCGACCAACACGACACGCCCAACACCCAACGCCAACATCCAGCCATCATAACCACAGCCAACCAATACCACCAGCATTACCTACTTAACATCTGGAGATGGATAGGGACAGCTTCATGTGGTGGAATCAATATGACAGGGTGGGTTTGGTGCCTGGTTATACAAACATCCCTCAACTCCCTTCCTACCCACCGAAAGGAGGATGGTGGACTGCAGGACTGGAGTAACTTCAGCCTACAGTCCACTGTGCTCACATTCCAGATGAACCTGGGCTACAACTACTACTATGACCACCACCGCCACCACCACTACTACTACTACTACTACTACTTCTACAACTAAACATCACCATTAATCAACAGTCAGCATCACCACCAAGACCAGCACATAACTTGAACATCCAGCCAACCCTGCTACCACACAACGAACGCCGCCTTCACATCACCACCACCATCACCAGCACCACCAACAACAATAACCAATTTCATTAACTTTTTACATTATTAATCTTGATATAATCTTGCTGAAGAATAATCTTGTACGTACTGCTGTGGGAGAGTTTTGTTATTTATATTATTTTGTTTTAGAATAAAGCATAAATTGATCTGGTGTTATGATTTCAAAGTGGCCTTGGTACGCAAACTTAACATTCATATGAGAAGAGCCGTGTCAATATTGTTCTGCCTAACACTTGTAGTTTGGATGAATATATCTAAATAGAGACAGAAGAGAGGCTTCTTGGTAATTATAGAGTATCATGAAAAGCCACCATGATACTCTTTATAAACGAAGCTAAGCGATCATATTGATGGATAACAAGTGACTTCCTTGGCTAAGGGAACAAGAACAGGCAAAAAGCACTACAGTGAAAAGGTAAAAATAGGTATTAACCCCTTCAGTATTATGAAGTATTTTACCGTTTTATTCTTGTTAATGCCAAATGATTATATTCGGTTTGCGGAGAGACTTTTCCAAGTAAGGTGCATAGTTACAGCGTTGATCAACTCCTGCAGTGCTAGAGATAAATAATATTACTGACAAAAATAGTCTGAAAACAGCAGGGACAAATTGGAAAATGCCGTCATCGGAGTGAAGGGATAAATATGTAACATTTTGTAGAACAGATAACAGACAAGGAGTAAGCGGACGAGGTGAGCAGAGGAGTAACTGGGAGGTTGGTATGCTCAAATAAGAAGTGACAGGCCAGCAACCAACACAAGAAAATAAACGAGTCTGAGATAGCAGAAGTGAACAATATCGACTCGTGAGGTGGTTCGAGCCCCACACAAATGAAGGTTCTTTCCGGTACGATGCTCTTCAATCTGTCGTTAATATTATATATAACTTGTCAACCATCGTGCCCGGAAGACCTTAAATTCACTACCACCCAAACTGCAATAGGACGGTGTGTGTGGATCTGACAGGAAAAACGTTATAATTACGTGACGGCCACACAACTGTTTGACCTGAAGTGCCAAGGTGGGTTTCAGCCCCACACCTATGAGCTGCTCCACTCTACGGTGTCAGCACAACCTGTTGTTAATATACTCAGTATTGGCTGACGCTGAGACAAATAAGGCAAAAGGTTCATCAGGTATCTTTTAGAATCCGAAACCGATAATTTGGATTTTGTAAATGCATCTAATAATTTTTTATTCAACTTAGCATGTGCAACAAGGAAGGGGTCAGTGAAGGCTGTTTTTAACCCCACATTCGAAAAGTCTCTCCGATTCTCAATAAAATCGTCTGAAGTTACCAAAAAATAAGTCATCGGATTCAAGAGGTTAAGAAGGTGGTACCGGTCCCAGCTCACGAGACCAACAGAGTAAACAAACGATGTGGGTATTTTTATAAGTCGATTTGAAGATGCCGTAACAACTGTGACTTAGCAACCTATTCTATACTCGTACATTACACCTCGGTATTTACTTGTAGGTTACAAATGCAAACTATGCTGAAATTAAAATGAAATATGTATCATAAAAAACAACGTAAATGCGTAATTTCTTCTTCTTCTTGTCTTTTTCTTCCTTTTGTTCTTCTTCATCTTCTTGTCTTTTTCTTCTTTTTTCTTCTTATCTTCTTCTTCTTGTCTTTATTCTTTTTTTCTTCTTGTCATGTTCTTCTTCTTGTCATCTTCTTTTCTTCTTCATCTTCTTCTTGTCTTCTTTTGTTTTCCTCTTTTCCCATCTTTTCTATGGGACCACTGTGTCTGACCAAACCTCGCCATGCAGATCAGTCTGAGGAAATCCTGGTTTGATTTGCTGATTTGGTGTTGACAGATTAATAATATGCCGCATGTATGGCTAAAGAAGTGGTGCTACAGAGCCTGCTATGCCAACTACAATATATAATACTTTCCACGAGGTCTCCTACTAAACATTGGTACTGTATATAATTATAGGGAGAATAAAGGCTTAAACTTAATGCAAAATTATTAAATAACCGTTGCACCAAAGAAGTTAATAAGAAAACATCAAAGGGTACTTTATTATTCTTTTATATAATGGTTTAATATTACCAGTTTTTACTTAGGAATTACTTCGTCTGGCATAAATATAAAACTCTAAAGAAGACTATGATTGAGATGGATGTATTTGGTAAACTAGTTAAAATTACGAATAAAAAATTTATATATATCTTTCGGCTCTCCCCATAGGGGTCGCCACAGCGGATCACCCGTCTCCATCTTACTCTGTCTTCTGCATCTTCTCTTACACCTACCACCCGCATGTCCCCCTTCACTACATCCATAAACCTTCTTTTTGTCCTTTCTCTCTTTCTCCTTCCTGGTAGCTCCATTTCCAGCATCCTCCTCCCGACATACTCCTCGTCCCTCCTCCGCACATGTCCAAACCATCTCAGTCTCCCATCTCTAAATTTGGCCCCAAACTGACCCACGTGCACTGTCCCTCTAATATGCTCATTTCTAATTCTGTCCAACCTCGTCACTCCTAGTGAAAAACGCAACATCTTCAATTCTGCTACCTCCAATTCTGCCTTCTGTCTTTTTGTCAGTGGTATCGTCTCCATTCCGTACAACATGGCTGACCTCATTACAGTCTTATAAACTTTCCCTTTCATTTCTGCAGAGACCCTTCTGTCACAGATCACTCCTGTCACCTCCTCCACCCACTCCATCCCGCCTGCACTCTCTTTTTTACTACTCTACCACACTCTCCGTTACTTTGTACAGTTGACCCCAAGTATTTGAATTTATCTACTTTTGCCACCTTTACATCTTGCAGCCTCACGGTTCCCCTGTCATCTCTCTCATTAACACACGTGTATTCAGTCTTGCTTCTGCTTACTTTCATTCCCCTTCTCTCCAGTGCGTATCTCCATCTCTCCATCTCTACCTCGGCTTCCTTCCGGCTCTCACTTCATATCACAGTGCCGTCCGCAAACATCATTGTCTACGGAGACTCCTGTCTAATCTCATATGTCAATCTATCCATCACCATTGCAAACAAGAAGGGGCTCAATGTCGATCCTTAATGCAATCCCACCTCCACCTTGAAACCCTCAGTCATTCCTGCTGCACATCTCACTGCTGTTACACTATCTTTGTACATGTCCTTCACCACCCTCACGTACTTCTTTGCCACTCCTGACTTTGTCATACAGTGCCACAGCTCCTCTCTTGGTACCCTATCATAAGCCTTCCCCAAGTCTATGAACACACAGTGCAACTCCTTCTAGACTTCTCTATACTCTCCATATCTGTCTGTCTTTCTGTCTGTCTATCTATCTATATCTATATCTGTCTGTCTGTCTGTCTGTCTGTCTCTGTCTGTCTGTCTCTCTCTCTCTCTCTCTCTCTCTCTCTCTCTCTACAGTATACAGTATATATACACAGTATATATGTATGTATGTATGCATGCATATTTAAAATGACTTTGGTTAACTCACCGAAACACAGTTTTGAGAAAACAAGGGTTAAAGTTTGCCAATAAGCAAATCATTATGTCTCCACTGTACATTTATAAGTTTTGCTGAATGGGGTCTCATTTTAAAACCCATTTAATGCAGAATATGTCTGTTATGGTAAATAAACTGTTACGTATGGTTATGGTGGAAACTGTTTTTCAATAATATAATGGTGCGAAATGAATATTAATGAAATTAATGTGATAAAAAAATATTCCTAAAACATCATTTTAAATTGTTGCAAGTAATAAATAAATGTTAAAGGTAACACTCACTCTAGATGATGTGTCTGCTCCGCTAAAGATGCTGGTGTGTTGAGGAGGGTATGGTAGGTAATTAGTAGTTGATCTGGTCATCATATGATGCCACCTCCTCTTCTGCAGCAAGTGAAATTGATTGGCTGGCAATGATGTCACCAAGATAGCCACGTTGGTACTGTCCCAAGTGTCCTCTGAGCACTCTGAGGTCTTCAGCTTCTTCCTTGGAGATCTGTGTGGTTTGGCTGTACTTGAGGCATGGGTATCACAGTTAAGTTAAACGATGGGTTATAAGCTGGGGTCCTCCCTTTTGAAGCTTGAGATTATTGGTGTGAGACAAGGCGTAGTAAGGTGCAGTGGCAAAGCCTTGTTACTAATTTTAGTTAAAAATGAAAACATTGCCATCCTTAAAATTGGCACTTTGGAAAACCGTCTTTGACAATGGGGGAAGCTAGGAGCTGCCCAGAAGCGACTGTAGCATGGTGTCAATTGGCTCACGCCATCCTTTCTGCACGCTGATTGGTTCAAACAAGAGATGGAGTGGCTGATTGGCCAGAAACAACACGGGCGAGTTCACCTCTGTCAGCGCAAGCCAGATGCCAACTCTTGCTCGTGATCTTGGCTGAATACACCGCACCTTTTCATGGTGTTTACCTTAGGAAGACGGAGGCACACTCGCATCCATGCATTGTCAAATTGTAGAGGGAAGTCTACTGAAAATGCTTAATTAAGAATCAGATTTTTGCTTGGGTGGCGAGTTCGCCTCGGGTAGTCTCATCCCCCCCCCCCTCTCTCTCTCTCTCTCTCTCTCTCCTTGCATAAGAATCAGATTTTTGCTTGGGTGGCAAGTTCGCCTCGGGTAGTCTCATCCTCTCCCTCTCTCTCTCTCTCTCTCTCTCTCTCTCTCTATGTATGTATGTATGTATATCCAGAAACTTCTCTTCGCCATGAAGACATGTATGCAAAATAACCACAGGAAAAATGAAAGGAGCGACGGTGAGTACATTCGTATATTACATCTTCAGACAGAATGATACAGAAACGTAAAGGGTTGAGGTCTTTTATGCACACCCGCAGCAGGGAGTGGCACACAGAACAAAGGATGACCTGAATTAAAACTGATCGATACACAGAACAATAGGTACCTGACTTTTTACCTTAGGGATACACCTGACAAAATGGGTGAATACTGCGGCTTAACTTATGCACATCTGCAGCAGGGAGTGGCACACAGAACAAAGGATGACCTGCATTAATAATGAGCAATGCACAGAACAATAGGTACCTGATTTTTACCTTAGGGATGCACCAGTAATACAACCCTGCCAATGACTATGTATGTACAGTCATAGGCATGCGCTCAAGCACTCCTCCCCCAACTCCCCCTCTTCCTCCCACCCATGCGTAGTACTGGGCATGCCCTCAAGCAATCCCCCCCTTTCCCCTTTCTCCTCCCACCCATGTGTAGTACTGAGCATGCCCAATATTATATCTGTATAATATTGGGCATACCCGCAAACAATCCCCCCTCCCCCCACCAATTATTTGGTTACATACCTCATGTCCAAAATCTATGCAAGCTGAAGATGTTTTATTCACGAGAGCACACACGTCCACCTCGTACTGTGGCTAGTGGGTAAATGACTAAGGGAAAGCCGAGTCTCAGTGAGTGAGTGCCCTTGACCAACTTAAATAACCGAGCAACTTTCACCAAGCGAACTACTCTCTCTCTCTCTCACTCACTCTCTCTCTCTCTCTTTCTTAGTCTCTCTGTTCCCACACTCAAACTCATATACAGCTGGAATTAACACCCACCACTACTACCTGTTTTAGGAGACGTCTTTTCATAAAAAGGACAAATCAAAACAAAATGAAAAATTTGAAGACATTTATTAATAATGTTTTCCTATTGCATACATCCTAATCCTGGACATATCAGGTACTTTGCATCACTCAGGTGCAGTGGGTCTGCACATTTAAAGCAAAATATAATGGGTGGCTTGTGTGGGTGACGGTGTTTCCAAGTGTTCATCACACCACAGTTCAGCTAAGGGTGATTTCTCCTAGTTATGCACGAGTTTGATAACCGTCCATAGGTCACATCCCGGGCTTGTACTTAAGGAAAAGGAAAAAAAATCCAATAAATCACTCGGATACAGTAAAACAACCACTTCATGAGTCCCCCCTCAAAGATACCTTACCCACCCCGGTCTGCCATTTTGCATAGATGTCTGTCAGTCTTACCTCCAGGGGTTTATATATCCATCTCTAGATTATTACCAAGTACTGTCATGCACCCATCACCTATTATGGAACTGTATGGACGGATACTTACCAGTATGTACTGACTGCACTCTTCAGGGAAGATTCTTGCATAGGTATAATGCACATTCTTTGTAAGTATATTTATTCAGACAGAAAGTGCGTCGGCAGTCAGGGAGAAGCACAGGATAGTTTTTATACATATTTTAGTATCCGTTTATCGTCCTCGGCATAATTATGTTTGCTGAACTGTTTTTTGATTATCATCATCAATCTATCTATACCCTTTGTATGTATGACATGTATGAAATAATATACCAGGTACATAGGCCCTTCAAGCATCAGAAGAAACACTCTGCAGGCGGTAGGGTTGTGTGCGCAATTTAAATGTATTATGATTTCTTTAAAAGTTATAAAAATTTCAGAGTACTGGTTAGGTAGAAGACCATAAGAATGAAGGAAATATATAATGTGAACCTTTATGAAAAAAACCAACCCAGTGGCCCAATTCTCCAGGTTTTGAAGTGGGTAATATGTTAGCGATGATAAACACAGGCCCAAGTTTGTCAGGTAATTTCGCATGTATCATTTCATCAGCTGCGAAAAATCCCCAGGATTCCTGAACACAGTGAGGGGTTAAATTTCTACGAATCACGGTTTCGAGTTCTTGATCATTCATTTTCCTTTAAGCTCTCACATCAGAATATACCTGCCGATCGTTATTTATTGTTAGATTTCCTTCAGTGTCTCCAAACATCAGCAGGACACGATTAGACCCATTGGCTTTCTTGAATGTTATATTTATTCTCAGATTTCCTGTGTATTCAGGATCAATTGCATCTTTAACGTCTTCAGGTAATAAGTCAAAAACTAAAATCATTCTTTCCTTGGTATAGGCCTCAGAGATAAGTAAGTGACAATGATGCGAACTGATAAGGAAAAGAGACTGTGAAGTTAAACAGACTTCTCCTATTGACACTTACAGCCAGCCCTGACAATTCAGCATGAGTCATATACAGTACAAAGGATTCTTATTATGCGATCCATTCTTATTATGCGATCCAGAAAAAAGCTCCCATATCAACTATGCACAAATACAGCTTGCTTGGAATACAGTTCCCCCAAGGGTCGTCAACTTTGATTTTGAGCAATGACGTATGATTTTACCACTTGTTTATTATACACATATTTCACAAACGAGACTGGATCAGATAACGAAGCATTAAGTGCAGCCATAGTCGCCGGCCGAGGAAAGACCCATAGTTTACACAAATCTATGTGGATCTTCATATTGCTCCATCTTGATGAGTGTTGATAAAAAAAACTCGGATTAGCAAATTCAGGTCGAATATTGACGTCAATGTTATCAAGTAAATAGCCGTCCAACCCATTTAAGTCCATCAATAGTGGACTACATAGATGCAGTCCATGTTTCTGAGAGTAGGAAACTATTTTCCCCGATCGCTAATCCCAACAAAATGGTTTTCAGTATAAATATCTCCTATCCCACTACCATTTTCATCATGAAGAAAATAATTATTTTTGCCAATAGTTCGCTACTTTGGAGGGGCTAAGTTTTGTGAGCAATTTTATAAAGGCCCCATAATTATACATATAGATATTTACAACATGAATCCCATTTAAAAACACAGATGCAGATTTAAATACTGTATGTAATATTGCATTCACAAACATCATCTTATCATCTTCTACGAGTACGAAAGTCCTGTCTGCTTTGTGACTCGTAATTTCAACTCGAGAGCTAGAGTGAATGACCCATCAGCTGTAGTTATGAGAAATTCTACATATTTATTAGTTATTTTTTTTTATCAAAGCCTGCATTTATGGGTAGCACATCCATATCCTGCTTTGAAGCAACTGATGATTCTATCATCCAGACTTTGTGAGGACGAGGAAACATTTCTGATATGGCAGCCGAATAATTGCTGAGAGGGGATTTTACCCCTTCTCCCGAAGCAACATCAAGAGTCATGGTGCCAGAATCAAGAGAACTACTCTAACCAAGCTATATTAAGTAAAAAAATCCCTTTTATATCTTTTCTTTAATTCCTGTCTTCGTGTTGGCATTCGTTTACATCCTCCTTAAATGCTAGCTCTTTGAGCGACAACTTTCAGGGCTATAATACCTCTGTTTCAAAGAGTCCTTCAGATTTGCCTTGCCACTTGATACATCCTCGAGTACATCTCGTCCCATACCCACAGCTTCAGGAACCACATTTTTCTTAAAAAAAAAAAAGGGGGGGGGGAATTACCCATTTCCCTATGCCGCTTAGAAAGTTAAAAATACCACCCCCCCGTTGGTAGCATACGGGACTCCTAAAAGTAGGTATGTCAAGTAGAGCCCTCCCTCGTTTGAGGAGGAGTGGGTCTTTCAATAGTGACAATAATTCGTCTTTGGATGGAGGAATCAGGGCAGTACGCATCATGGTGTCAAAAACAGTAATGAGTCTGTAAACATCTTTACCTACGTCTTATATGTAAAACATAGGTAACACTGTGATTGTCTTCCAAGTGTATTGGTCCATCATTCCGAATAGTAATTTTTATGCCAACACATTCATTGGTTGAACTACTAATTATTTTGTACAATATAGGATTAACACCCTTATTCATCACATCATTCGGTAGGGTATAGCATCAAAGACATTTACAATATGCCTCCCCGAATCGCAAAAGGGTTAACCAGGTCAGAGTAAAAATATAAATAATCATTGGAACCATCAGATCTTGGTGGATATGGATCTATAAATTTAACAGGGATGAGATTCGAGGATGAAGGGCTTTCCTTTTCAATATTTTTAAATACCGAATAACGAACTTTTGGCTCAAACCCCAGCACTATGGCAATTTATGGAGGAAACTTCATTGATAATTCGGTGTATATACGATCTGCATCAGCCTCTACTACCATTTTTTGGATGACAACCCTTTCTATGTTGTAATCATAATGTAATATCTGCTGGTAGGAGAAATAATCAGCAAACGTTTCTTGAACAAAATCCTGAAGTTCTTGCAGCATTTGATAGTTAATGGATTCAATTATAGATACTAATCTGCGAGAGCTCAAGTTGGAAACAATATTAGTTTCAGGTATATAATTAAAAAAAATGTACTCGTAGTCTTCGTTTTCAGATCTCTTTATTCGTACATCAAAACCAATTTTACACTCTGGATCACCATTCCTGAGACAGTAATAATATTTTGGGAATATAATATTACTTAACCCAGCTTCATATTCATGATCTGGATCTAGCTGCAGTGGGATAATGCGATTCTGGAAGTTTGTTTTGGTTTTATTTGAGTAAACATATCCACTTGCAATGGATGAGAGATATAGGTATATGTCATCAGTGTCTTTCAGTGACACGTCTGTTCCCTCGTAGAATATATACTAACAAAAAATACTATATACCATTGTTTTATAGGTTAGGAAAACTAGCGATTTGTAAATCTTTTTTGTTTTTGTTTTTACTTTGTTCGCTTGTTTAGCTCTTTTCACGGGGTGGGTCACTAACCCACCACCAAGTCGCCTTATACGACAAGCATGGATACTGGGGGAGTATTCTTGAAACCCCCCTACCCCCTGGGGGTAACCCCCTACTCCCAGGAGGCGTTTTGTCTGCGGCCACCCTTTGCAGGAGTAGGGCGTCAGGCTAAAGATAGATTTTTTTTTTTCATTTTTAACAACTTACATACGAATGTCTATCAACAAAAGAATAATAACAA
>NC_136997.1:14766679-14879475 GCF_032717465.1 Coenobita brevimanus
TGCTTCACTTTAATCATAGAAACTCATGACGGCACCTAGCTAGTTACCATCTACACCGTACATGCGCAAAACTTTCCACAGTCCTCTGTCCACTTTGTCGTAAGTTTTTTCCAGATCCATGAATGCCATAAACACTTTATGGTCTTTCTCACAAGCGTTCTCTGTTATCTGTCTCACTGCAAATATTTGATCCACGCATCCTCTGCCACTCCTAAAGCCCCCCTGTTCATCACTCACTAGGACTGATGATATCTCTCTTACTTTCTCTATAATATTTCTTCTACATACCTTCCCTACTACACTCAATAAACTTATGCCACGATAATTCTTGCACTCACTCCGCTCACCTAATTTTTGTTCAGGGGTACTACTGGGGCCAGGAGTTGTTAGCCACCCTCGTCCAGCCAACGCGTGTATGTGGCAGCGTCGCATTCACGAGCGCAGAAGTTGCCTTCGATGCATTTCTGTCGAAAAATATCCCTTCAGCTTCGGGCTTGTAAAAGAGGATAAAGCAACAGTAATATTTACTTTGAAGGTTTGACTCTGATAACACGAATATATCATACTGATTACTTAATAACTTGTTTCTCTTATAGAGCCAAGCAAGTGACAGATATGTATATTTGGTTCCATTCCACGACTTCCTGTAGGTTTCAACCAGCGAACACAAAGTGAACAAGTTCGAAGCATTCACTTGTTACCAGGAGAGAGAGAGAGAGAGAGAGAGAGAGAGAGAGAGAGAGAGAGAGAGAGAGTAGTAGGTGCCTGGGAATTTTAGAGGAATGAGGTGGGGAAATGAGGTGCTCAGCACAGTTAAACAGGGATTTTTCCATCGTTTCGCTTGGCTTTCTATGCCTAAATGACTAAATGAAGGTAAATTATAAAATATAATAACTGGATGACGAAGTGGTAATAGGGTCTGGCTAATGGTTGTTTGGTCCAAGGTGTGCAATGGTAAGTCTAATTCCAGGCAACGGTCGCTGTTAAAAGTTGGATATTGTAAGTCCCATTTATTGTAAATATCTCCATGTATGTTTGCAGTGCGTTTATGTCCCGTTGGACTTTTTTTCACCCCAGGAATATTTTTATCAATGGACATTTTCACCACTCGGAACAAAATCCCCCATGGACCTATTTTCCTTAATGACTTTTTTTTTTTTTTTTTGTCAGAGACGCCTACTTTTCTGTGTAAATCTATTTTCCCATGAACTAATTTCCCTCATTGATGCATTTTCTCCCCACGGACCAATTTTTCTGTCAACCTTGAACCTCTGCATGGATACAGGTTTCCTACATGGACATATACTCATGGATATATTTTTCACAATGAACCTATATTCCCCCTAAACCTGTTATCCGACGTGGTTATATCACCCACTGATGCGTGCAGTTGAAACACAGACCTCTTAACCAACAGACGTATTGCACTATGGACCTGCTGTAACCCACTGGATATATACACATACTTCAGCATGATTCCAGAATAACATCCCCTGTGGACTAATTTTCACACACTGATCTATTCCTGACTCGGACGTATTCACTGAAGTAACCAAATCCCAGAGGCCTGTTTTCCCACAATCTGTCCATCCACCTATACATCCACCCATCAATGCACATACCCACAACCTTACTCAGTACAGTATGTCTCAAAAGTAGGACGACATAAACCCGTCTTTTGCGTTATCCTACAGGTAGCCCCACCACCCACTCCACTTAATGCCGAACCCCACTCCACCCCACTTAACCAGCCCAACAACCCTTTCCCTCCCTCTCGCCCACCTAATCCGCCTGTGAAACCACCAGCCTACACTAACCAATCCACCCACCCAGTCAGTCACCAACCTACCAACCCGCATACTGTGCTCCACAAGTCCTATGACTGACAATTCAACACACACACACACACACACACACACACACACACACACACACACACAGAGGCGGGGTGGATTTCCTTACAAGATGAGTCTCACCGCCTAACTCAGTCGGTAGAAAATAGTACTCTTTACAGGGAGGTTGCCAGGCCGTAGATAATGGGCTTCATTTCGGCTACATACACATGATTTTATGCGATACGAGTAAATAACGTGCTCGAGCTAAACAGGGAATTTTTCCTTTGGCTGATGACGAAGGAGTTTATTTATCCAGGATAACGTCTCGTCGGACAAAATGAACGATGGGTTTTATTCTGGGTAACGCCAGTTGACTTTGTCAAATTATTAAGCAGGCCGCGTACCTTCTGTTAAATGCCTTATGTTCGCATTTTTTTTTCTCTGGTACTTAGCACCTGGGAATTTTTAGCATACTCATGAGTATTTTTCTCATTAACCCCTACACCGCGGGCTTGTTTACCAATGACTTGCGTGTGCCGCGGGATTATTTGGGCTCCGACAGACTCTCAAAAAATATTTGCCAAAAATCAGTTATTAGTCCTAGAATAATAAAATTACATATGCTTATGGCACATACCTTCAGCTTTCTCCTGGAATGATTGGTGAGCCTTCGTCTGTTACCGTAGGACTTGTGGAGACCTCTGATGTAGGGTAACGAAGTCTCCACTTTACACTTCCCGACAACCCGTATTATGATTACCACAGCCAGATACAAACACTATAAACACTATTCTACAATTTTCAAGTAGTTTGGGATCCATACTAAAAAAAAAAAACACTGTGAAAGCAATGGAAATTGCGAGCGCGTCTGATCGTCGCACTGGCACTAGTTCGCTTTTGTTACTCTGTCATTTATTATTCATAAAACCCCTCATACTTTATATTTCTATTTCTATATAACACTTATATATATCTACAGTCTTTATCCATAAGTTTCCTTCAGTAGTATTAGTTTATTGTCACTGTAGGGATTCAATTTCTTTCAGTAAAATACGTAGCATTCACTTTCTCGTCCTGTATACTGGCATTGAGAGTGAATGTCACTTTCATCTTCACTCTCATAACTCATAGCATTCAGACATGCTAGAGTGAAACTTTCACTTTCATTACTCCTAGGGTATATACTCGTATTCTTATAATACTACTCATTTACATTTCTATTTACGTTCTCTATTTTATTTACGTTATTTACATTTCTATTTTATTTACACTGTGTTGTGCACTGTCACTTGAAATAACTTATAAAACTATTTTCCATTGTTCACGTATATTTACATTCATTACTTTCACTTGCTGTTTACACATTATTTACACATTATTTACAATTCCAATTGCACTGTTTTACTCAATAGAAAGATCATAGTCACTCTTTTATCAATTGTCAGCCCTTTACCTCTTTCCACACGAGGTTTAGTAGGGGGTAAAGGTCACAGGGCCATTTGCATGGGGGTGAAAAAAGGCCTTGAAGTCAGCAAGAAGAAACATACGTACCCTCGCTTCGGAAGATGAGAGTAAACTGATAACGGAGGGCCAGCGTGGTGGCCTGTTTAAGGGTTATTCAGAGTTACCAATATTGGTTCTTGAAACAGCTAAGTCTAGCACTGATATGATTGGCAGGAAATCTAGACAATACATTATAAATTAGGTAGTTCCAGGTGAATGTAAATATCACTTAGGCTTCTCCCTTCCCTCCTTACATGTATATTTATTACGAAAATAGATTATACGGCATATTTCAAGGGGAAAAAAACAGCAAAAATTAGCGAACGAGTGCACGTGAGGTGTTGTCAGGTGATAATTAGCCAATTCCAGGTGTATGGCACTCTCACTTACCTTATTTCTTTCTTGTATATATTATTTGGTATAAGAATACGACATAGGGCTTATTTCAATGGATGAAATCAGTGAAAAATTCCAGGGAAGATTTACTTAGTGTAGCACGGCCGGGCAGGCGAGAGGATAGGGTAATGGAGAGGGGGTAGGGAGGGGAGTCAAGAACGGGGAGAAATGGCTAAATTGTCAACAATGGATGGGAGTACAGATGAGATTAGGAGTGCTGACTAGTGTTGGACATTGGCAGTACTGATAGATGATACAAGCCCCCACTTGGAAGCCCGGGTGAATTCAAAATAACACAGAATCACAAAAGCGAAGTCCCGCGGTATGATCCCTTGCTCCCAAGCGTCACGAAAGTGACGCCCCGCGGTTAAGGGGTTAACTGGATATCCCTCTCTGGACAGAGGCAAATTACTTTCTTAATTACAGCTTTTTGTTAAATCAACAGCATTTATCCCCTAATTCATTATTCCTCCTATGGCAATCCTTTAAAAAAAAAAAAGACCGTTTATCACAAAGCAAGATGGAAGTAATATTCATACTATGGTCCGTTTTCAATGGAGCACAGAATCCAGGGTTTCTCATCCCTTGCATTTCGCTTCGCCAGTCTGCCTCCACCTCATTCTCCAAAATTCGCAGGCACCCACCATACACGCTCTCTCTCTCTCTCTCTCTCTGGGGGGCGCGGTAGCACAGTTAGCGCGCTGAACTTGTGATCGGGAGGTCGCAAGTTCGAGCCTCGCCCTGGCTACCGTTGCCGGGAAGGGTAGCTCCCTCCTGTAACCCCAGCGGGGCTATATGGCCTTAATTGCCTAGCTCGGGGAATTCATTTCTCCATGCTCTCTCTCTCTCTCTCTCTCTCTAACAAATGAATGTTTCGAACTTGTTCACTCTTTGTGTCCGCTGATTCAAATCTACAGTAAAGGAAGTCCAGGAGTGAAATCAAAGAAACATATTTAAGTCGCCTGCTTGGTATTGTCTGAGAAAAAATAGTTACTAAATAATAAATGTGATATATTCGTGTTATCAGACACAAACCTTCAAAGAAAATATTACTATTGCTTTATCCATTAGTACAAACCCAAAGCTGATGGGATATTTTTAGACAGAAATGCATCGAAGGCAACTTCTTCCTCGTGAATGCGACACTGCCACATACACGGGTTGGTTGAACGAGGGGGACTAACAACTCCTGGCCGCAATGGTACAATTACTGCCTTTATCCACTCTGCAGGCACAGTTTCACTCATCCATGCCTTCTTACATATCTCCAACAAGCACTTCATTCCACTCTCTCTGCCACACTTAAGTATCTCTGCATACACCTCATCAGCCGCAGCTGCTTTCCCATTTTTCAGCCGCTTCACAGCACTCTTCACCTGTGCGAGTGTCAACTCCCCTGGTACTGCATTCCTTCTCTGCACACTCCCAAAACCCATCATATTTACAGCCGCTCTGCGCTTTCTATTCCCATTCATCAGGCCTTCAAAATATTGTTTTCATCTGGTCCTTACTTCATCCCCAAAAGTTAAGAATCTCCCACCTACACCCTTCACACCATCACAGATCTTTCCGCTTTCACTTTTACATTTACACACACACACACACACACACACACACACAGAAATATATATATATATATATATATATATATATATATATATATATATATATATATATATACCCGATCCCTTCCTCTCTTTCCCTGGCCACGTTATTCGCATCAATTATTATAGTTAACATCTCATTTTCCATCCTCTCCACATGGCCAAACCATCTCAAACGATGCATATTTCATGTAGGTAAATGGCACATTAAGGCAACACTTTGGCTCTGCATTATCCATACATCCATATTTGGTTTAACATTTTCTAATGACTTCGTCATATTATACATAGACTGAAGAAACTTCATTCTAAGAATTGCGGACGCCAACGTGTTTTTTTTTTTTTTTTAATTCTGTTTAAGGTTTGGAAAGGTCAGGTTATTTATATCCAGTTTTTCTGAAAAGTTTATGGTTGATTTACTTAAATTTTTGTCTCCATTTTTGTCCTGGCAAACTTTCGAGTGGTAACCATAAATCAAAGCTTGTTTGCCAGCAACTCGAGGTACAGTGTGTCACCTCTTTTTCCACACAGATGTTCACAGTTCGATTACCCAGACACTGTCGTCACTGGTTAGTGGTCCATTGAGCGGGCATGACCTCCTGATGGTAAGTGACGAACACAGCCAGCATTTCCCTGACGTGAGTCAGGTGGTGGTGGCGGCGGCTGGAGCCTCCCTCACGCCCGTCTTCCTCGCCACCCAGTACTCACTCCTCCACACCTCCACTCCCTCACACCACACCAAAGGGTCCCATCTCACCGCCATAATCATCTTCCACCGTGACCCCACCGCCTTCCTCCTCGTGGCGGATAATAAAGACTGGAACCCCAGTTACCTCGTCCTTTTTTGTCTCAATCCACACCTCAACACCACATCACTAATTGTTCAGCCTGTCGTCCAGCGCTCGGAGTTCATCTTGTTGCTGCAGCCACAAGAACGAGCAGGACGTCAAAGCTTCATCGCCTACACCAGTTTACCTACAAGCACTAGGGCACCTTTGGGAGTGTGGAGCCCAGAGAAATTCGACACCAGACACGCACTCTTCCCTGATCGTTTCAGGAACTTTGGTGGGCAGGTTTTAAAGGTACCAGTCTCCTGCTATGATGAACCATACTTGTACCTTGGAGAGGACGGTAAATGCAATGGCGGAAACTCAGACGCGCTTCAGGTCATTGGTGATAAATACAACTTCACTTATAAAGTCACCCTCTTCGACACAGTTGACTGGGGAATGAAGGAGAATGGAACCTGGAATGGGATGTTGGGTGATATAATTTATAATAATAAGGACATAGTGATCAGTTCATCCAAGCTTACCACGGACAGTTTCAGTGACTTCGACTTCGTTTATCCCTACTGGCGACTCAGCATTGCAGTTCTCCTTTGCGTGCCGCCTCCCATACCCAAATGGAGGAGTATCTTGTACCCCTTCTCTGTTATGTTATGGTGCCTCATCCTGGCTTCCACCATCGCTGCTGCCTCTCTGCTTGCCTGCTTACTCCACTACCTCCACCACCTCAGTGACCCCACTGACATCGTTCTCAAGGTGATTAACATCTTCGATCTGCTACGACAATTCGTGTAGCTGATAATGTTAGCATTTTATTTACATTATCTTTGGCATACTGGCTGCCAAAGTTATGCTTTGACTGTTGTATAGGTTCGACTTTAATGGAAAGGACATTCATTGAAATGTGACAATGTGATGACTGAAAGTAATGTCATTTTGAAACACGACTTACTGAGCAGGATGTCGTATCTATGGAATAAATTTTATACGTAAACATAATGTAAGCTTTTAAATTATTTTATAATTCTTGAGCATAACCTCTGTGGAATTATTTTCTCATTCCATCATATGAATTTATATACAAGGTTAAGAATGGCCTTCAGTTTGTTTGACTATCTAGTATACTAAATATGTTTCCCCAGTATGGCTGTTGTTTTCATGATGCATATTAATAACAGTCTTTATTACACACAGTAATTTCACATAATTGGGAATATCTTTAAATGGAAGATTAAAATGTATTTATATTACAATTAATTATACATGAAGACCCAGGTGTTTTGTGAAATTATATTAAATCAGTTCATGAATTAGTTTTAACTTAGCAGAGCATAAATATATAACGTACGGAAATGAAACAAATTCGACACTATTCGTACAATTTTTTTTTTTCATTGTCAGTATAATTGTACTTATCAATTCATACAGTTATAATGAAGAATCAACAAAATTATTGTAAATAATCACAGCACATGAATAATTCCTCCATGCCAGGTCCCTGCTGACCACACCGAATAAACACCTTCAGCCGAAAGGATCTCTCCTGAAATTCATAAAATCATTTAATTGTACACAAAAAATCGAAGGAAATGTTCTCCAAACAAAGGAGTGATATATTAGAAGACAGTTATAGTCGCAAACTGGCTGCAAATCCCTATCATTAGTCTCAAGACAAACAGGCGAACGGACAGTTATGTTCATCACTCTGTATCGGTTTAGTGTAGAACAAAAGCCTAGTGATATTAAACTCGTTCCATCACAACAGTCTGAATTCACATACCTACGGTCAACTGTCTCTCGGAGGACCTAAAGCGGTGACGTCTACACCGTGGGTCCACCACCCAGAGGCTGTCGAAGTGGAGGACAAGGACAGCATGGGGGCCAAACAACCACAACCCGCTCCCGTCCTCTTACGGGGTCCGAGAACCTGGGAGTGGCTTTGGTCACTCGTGCAAGTACCACATCTCTCAACACAACACATACAACAACACTGTTTTTTCAACACCAAGCAATGACTCCCCGGCTGTCATTTCTTGAAGACTTCTTCTAGCCGGTGACACTGGGAGCAATCCAGGACCCATCAACAAATACACATGTCCAGCATGCTGAAAACCTATCACTTCCAGCCGACAGGCAAAGGGTTCAGTTCAGTGCAATTCCTGCAAGATTGGGATTTATTACACCTGCACAACGCTTGCATCCGGAGAATATTACACAAACACCTGGACCTGTTCCTTATGCTCCTTCCCCCCATGCACTAACCCCCCCACCAAACCCTCTCCTACTTCCTCCACACCTCTTCAGCCTGACCCACCGATCCATCCCACGCCGTCCAATCCCCCAATCCCTCCCATTCTACCCCAATCTAATTCACTCCAACCCTTATTTCCATCACACCCTTCTCCTACCCCTCCCTCTCCTCCCACACCCCATTTACCCCCAGTGCTGTAGCACCCAACACACATCATACACATAACACTAACATTCTTCAGTAAACATAGATGGCACAAACACACAAAAACAAGAACTCACACAACTCATCAAACAACAAAACATACACATTGCCATCTTCCAAGAAACAAAACTACGCAGAACACAAAAAACACCTACATTTTATAATTTCACCACCATTAGACAAGACCAGGCCGACGGCAGTGGTGGTGGACTAATCATCCTGTTACACCAATCCATCAACTTTTCAGATACTAGTGCACACACATTATCACTTCTCCCCACACATGACACCACAACAGAAACAGTCAGTTAAAATACACACTGGTAACAAAGCACACATGACAATCGCCAATACATACATTTCTCCTCAATCGTCCCCCACAGTACCACACAATTACTCTTCTCAAATACACCACATCACTAACATACCCAACATCGTCCTGGGTGATGATTTCAATGTCAAGACGTCGGGCTGGCATGTCAACAACACTGATACAGACAGAAGGCTGGTAGTACAATCCCAAACAGATAATCTTTTCATCCTCAGCAATCTCCATGAACAAACCCATATCCCACACCAAGCCCTTTTCTTCCCATTATCCCCAGACATCACCTTTTGCTTCCCAAACCTCACCCCATCAACATCCTGGAGAGTGGTCAGAACCCTTGGATCTGACCACCTCTCAGTTATCATCACTACCAAACCAGAATTACCCCAGATGGCCACAGACACATATACACAAGTTATAAGAAGGCCAACTGGGAGGCCTTCACAACTGAAACAGAACAACAGTTTGAAACATTAAACACTACATCCATGACAAACATCAACACCGTTGTGCACACTTTCAATACAATTAATGAAAATGTAGATAAAAGACACATCCCTTGAGGCAACAGAAAGAGAGACAACCGAAACTTCACACCAAAAATTCGGGGCCTCATCAGTCAACACGACACACTGCAACACTCCTCAACCCTACATACACAAGACACCGTACAACAAACACAAGAAGTCAACACGCAAATAAACAATAAAATATCAGAACAGCAAACACTAAATTGTAATAATTATCTCCAAACACTTGATCACAAAACAAACACCGGAAAACTCTATAAAAGACTAAACAGCATCACACTCTCCAACAGCAGCACTACGCAATCACATACTACCATCACAACAACAGACGCCATACCCTCAAACAGACAACAATCAAACACTCTCATCAATCACTTTTCGCATGTCAGCCGTCTAAACCCCCATCGCGACGATCTACGTGTCATCCAATGCAAGAGGCTGTTCCCCACAGACCCAGACTTCGCACTTTTCAATCACAACCAGACGAAGCACATCATTAGCAACCTTAGGCACTCATCTGCCTGTGGACCAGACAACATAAGCAACATACACCATAAACACTTTGGACCACGAGGCATACAA
The DNA here is from genome assembly GCF_032717465.1 of Coenobita brevimanus. NCBI lineage: Eukaryota > Metazoa > Arthropoda > Malacostraca > Decapoda > Coenobitidae > Coenobita > Coenobita brevimanus. The sequence continues at coordinate 14,776,701 of NC_136997.1, forward strand.
GCACTCACCAACATATCATACTACAGCTACTCACACAATGTAATACCCAACATCTGGAAGCATGGCACTATCATCACTATCCCCAAACCCAACAAAGACCCCACGTTACCTTCCTCACACCGCCCCATCACACTCCTCTGCACCCCCTCCAAAGTCAGTGAACGACTGGTATTACAGCTAGTTACACTTCACATCCCTCTAGCCCCATCACAACATGGTTTTAGGCCACTATCATCCACAAACACTCTTCTTACAGACTATACACAGAAAGTTCTTGTTGGCATCAATTCATCTAGGGCACAATATAGAACACTCCTAGTCCCACTAGATAGTAGCAAAGCTTTTGATGCCATCCCCCGCCACAACCTCACAAACAATATATTCAACATAAACATGCACAATGACACAAACAGATAGCTGGCAAACAATTTAGCAGGCAGATGTTCAAATGTAACATTTACTGGTCAGTCATCAAACATCAGAAACATCACAAACAGCGTCCTCCAAGGATCTGTTTTGTCCCCTACACTCGTTAACCAATACCTGCACAACTAACACACCCGTCTAGCAGCAAACTCTCATCCCTTTTCTGTCCAGCTCTCTAATGCAAGAGTTAACCATTACTCCCAGTCCTTTTCCTTTATTTATGCAACAGGTAAACTCTGGAACTGTCTTCCTCTGTCTGTATTTCCTGCTTTGTATGATCTCCAGTCTTTCAAACGCAGTGTGTCCAGGCGTCTAGAAATGATCGGATTTTGATTTTGGCTCTCTCTTGTATTTTGTTTTTTCTCTTAGAAGGAACAGTGACTGCGGGCTCGTGGCCTTTGGTTCCTTCATCCTAGCGTTAAAAAAAATAAATAAAAAATAAAAACACATAGCTTCGCATGCGGACGACATATCCCTTATATGTATACACCAAAACGCAAACACAGCCGCACACATCCTCCAACCTTACCTCAACACATTACATGAACGGTTCACCATAAACAGATTCAAAATAGCCCCAGCCAAATCTACAGTGACACTTCTCTCAAACTGGACAGCAGAGCACAGTCACATTCCACACCTCATCATAAGCAATACTCCCCTACCACACACACACACACACACACACACACACACACACACACACACACACACACACAAAATCCTTGGTGTAACGTACATCAGTGTCATTTAAACAACAGATCACAAATATTAAAGGTAAATTAACACCAAGACTCAACGCCTTAAGGTCACTTGACCAGACATCATTTGAACACAACAAAGAAACCACCATCACAGTATACAAACAGTAATTATATTCAATGATGAATTATGGATGACCAGCTTGGGCTTCTAACCTCACTAAAATACACTACAACACCCTACAGACCATACAGAACAAGGCTCTAAAAATAATCACAGGCTGCACAGCTACTACACCTAGAGACCACCTACACCGAGAAACCAAAATCCTCAAAGTCAAGGATCATCAGGACATGACAGGTACACAAATTCTTGCCGCAACCTCCACAAAGGCACATCATCCACTACACAACATGGCAGCACATCCACACACACCAAGGAACATCAAAACAACACCCACCACACGATATCATACACAAATACTGTCATCTGTCTCCCCTCGTCCGCCTCAAACCAGCTTCCAGAAGCCTATCCGTATTTAAATCATTCGTCGCTCCTTTCTATCACTTAAAGACAACACACAGCTGCATGCACGGTCTCCTGATATCGGTCCTACTGAATCCCCCCCCCTCCTTCGTGAGGACAGGGCCCACTTGGCCAGGCTGAAATGTGGGCATCATCAAGCCCTCTTGAGATATCAGAAGAGACTGGATGACTCCGTCGCTGACGCCTGTCCAGGATGCAACAAAGCACCTCATACAATGCACATTATGGTGTGATAATTCCGAGTTAATTGTCTCAGCAGTTTGGCAGTGTTGTGCACAATCGCCTCCGCCAACTACACAACATACTCTCCTTGAGAGCTCTGTGGAAAAGCCTGGTCTCGGCCGTCGACTTCCTTAGGGAATCGGGGCTGTTTTGCCTAGGGAACAACAACAACTACTACTACCACTGTCTCTCGGAACAAAAGTTTGTTTTTGCAGGAAGAAGTAGAAACACAAAAAGATTCTGCACTTTCCTTTCCCTTCTCCTTCCTGTAAAAAAAAAAAAAAAAAACCTAGTTACGAGAAGGTTTTGATCGGAGAAGTTATTTGGCCATGCAGGAAGATCAGAAGACGTGTGAAGATTTTGAACTCTCGTTTCCTTGTATTTCCTGCGTGAACGAATCCATTTTACTACAGAAAATTGGTCATAAGTTTATTAGTACCTGGGCCCAGGCAGACAAATTCAAGGATGTTATACATTATTCTAACTTCAGTGTGGTTGCCACTCTGAGATATTAGCTATCTAACTGTTATCTGTAATAAGAAATATAGCCTATCGTCTGTCTATGTTAAATTTTTGTGTGAGGGAAAAAAAGCTGTAAGCCTTAATGACCTTTTTGCATTTGAGAACCATAATTCTAGGTCTTGTAACCAGAACTACCATTTTAGTGTGCCTCAGTTTACTTTCTAGAACTGTGTCAGGATCAGGTAATATATTGTAGACTAAAATCCGGCAGAACTTTAAATTTTTGATCCAAAAGTTACGGCAGAATAGAAAGGGCACAGTTACTTTATAAATCTTTGAAAAGATAATGACATTTCCCTTTTCTTATAGTTCTGTTCAGAAAATTCCATCAATCTATCTCCGTAATTCCTTTGCACGATTTTTCTGCCGTGAGTTCAGATTATATCAGATGGCTGACATATTCGTATGTGATGCAATATGCAACTCTCGATGAAATCCACCCGAACGCCTATGGTACACAAGCAGTGGTAAGGAGCACTGTCTCATGGAACTACCCTTTGACAAATATGAACAGACAATGAAGCAAAAGAAGAACCAAGGGTCTGCCTTCGTGGGACTCTAATGAACTGCACAACATTGCCAAACTGCCGAGGCAATTTACTCGGAATTATCACACCATAATTATTAAACTATTATATGATACAGATTCTTCAGTCTCAATGAACCTGAAGATTTGGTATTCCGGCAGCAACCTCCATTAATCATTTCAAAATGATGTCACGTAAGCATTATGTCTTTAACTTAAGGGAGACCTCTTCTAGTGCAATGTTTATAGGATTTTGTTTCAATCATTGTATGGTACAGACGGTGTTCAGGGTGCTGGATCAGGCAATGGATGTCAAGAGGGTTACATTTCCCATGTTGTAAATTCCCACTTAAGTTCCCTAGATATGAATTTCACCCAAAATTCAGGGCCTAAACTTTCTCTATTCCCTACTTAAAATTCACAGGTTACTAATTCCCATAGATATTCCCAGGTGGTGTCGAGCTTGCTTGGTCAGTCCATGAATGACAGCAGGGTGCTGGTGTTCTCGTGGGCACGTGTATGGCTGATTTTCTGGTGGGTGGCTGTGGACATCTTAGCAGCGGCCTACATGAGCAACCTTGTGTCAGTGCTTACCGTGCCCGTCTACCCACACCGTATACAGACACTGCAGGAACTGGCTGAATCTGATATCATGTAAGAGCAGCATAATTTCTAGTTTTAGCACTTTATTTTTATTATGTCTTATTATATTAATGTTCTTTACAGTACTTTATATCAGTGCTGCATACAGACGCTGGGGGAACTGCCTTACTCAGACATGAACTGAGCATTGATTTTTTATCTCCATCTTCATTAACCCTCTTTTGAATTAACTTGGTGCTGGATAGGGACGCCTTCGTGTGGTGGCACCGATATAACTGGATGATTCCACTGTCCGGTTATACAACCGTCCCTCAGCTACTTTCCTATAGCCCAAAAGTAGCAAGGTGGACTGCAGAAGGCAAGTCAAGCCTGCAGTTCACCGGGGTCACGTGTCAAATGAGTGTGGGGTTGCAACTACTACTACCCTGCTAGCAAACAGACTTTGGAGCAAATAGATGGCTCAGATATAGTGCGAGAATAGAGCCATCTCTGCGAATTTAATTTTAATCAAGACTAATTTGAATCAGTTTACTTGTTTGTTTAAAATCATATGTCTGTGTTCGCTACCCGCCCTGTGCAGTATACACAATTTGGAAGAATTTGTTGAATCTCGGATAATGTGTAGGTATTAAGAAAATTCGTGTTGACGTTCATGAGATATAATGGAAACACACACACACACACACACACACACACACACACACACATACACACATCACGCACGCACGCACGCACGCACGCACGCGCACACACACACACACACACACACACACACACACACACACACACACACACACACACACACACACACACACACACACACACACACACACACAGGCGGGCTAAAACATTATTGCTGCACCTTGTAAAGGCTGGCGTTAAGTACCATTCGACTCGGCGGCAACTAATTCCTTTTATATAAACAGCAATTTCAAAGTTTCGAGAAACTTTAATGACATAATCTAAACCTCCTTCTTTTAGTTCTTTCACGGTAGACTAAAGACGATTCTTTCCCCAGGCCCTGAAAGATTCAAACAGCCCTTCTACTTCACCCTGAGGCATTGGATGTGCACCCACGTGGAAGTGTTCGTCGCCAGTCATCTGCCAGGAATATGTCCTGACTTCCATAATGCTGATTTTTCTTTAGACGATAGAGTATCCTTCCTTCTTATACTTTTCTTTTGTTCGTTTCACATCACACCCGTTACAGAAGTGACGTTGATATATTCCTCTCTCTCTGTACCTGAACCCTCAAAAATGTGTAGTCGAATTAGAAATTTCTCATATTCCGAAAAATTTGCTAGACTCCTAAGACGACAGCACTGAATTTCAAAAGCCAGTCCTTAGTGTTTAGGGAACGTAATGTGGTGGATCACTAATTATATCCACAACAGTACGCGACACTCAAAAGGCATTAATATTTCATCTTCCTTTTCTTCATTACCTCCTCCTCCTTCTCCTCCTCCTCCTCCTCCTCTTCCTCCTCTTCCCCTTCTTCATCATCATCATCTTCCAGCCCCGGCATTTTGGGCGGTGCAGAGTTCATACACCAAGACCTCCTACAATCAACCAACCAAGTGTACCAAACCCTAGGGCGTCGGGTGTACCTGGACTTCACCAACTCTGAAAACCCTGCGGACTTCCTCCTGTCGCAGGTTCAGAGCGGCACACAAGGCTACGTTGATTCCAGTGACTATATTATCGCCCAACAGATCAAAAGAGACCTTGTTCGTACCACGTATATTATGGATGAGAAGGTAGTTATCTGACTGTGAGTTTATAAGTCTACATAAAAATAACTAACTAACCAAGTAACTAAAATCCCACTTAGGAGGGTTAGGTTGTTAGATCCAGACATTTAAAACGGGGGTACCAGTCACTCATTCCTGGGTGGCAATCAATGAGCACTGCATCAACTCTAACATACTCTACGGCTTGAACCTTTATGGGCTAAATCGGGTTGAAGCCCCTCAGCCCACTAGTCCAGCAGACGTCCATTTGTTGAGCATATGACCTGAGTAAATTATAATTAAGAATCATCAAAACAAAATGTAATCATGACGGCGCTAACTCCGACCTAAAGATGGGATGGGACGGGGAAAAAAATCTTACATCAGTATTTTCTACATTTATATACCATAAGAGACCTCTGACACACACACACACACACACACACACACACCTTACATTATGTGTTTCTGACAGCTAATGATTTTTATTCAGATTTGGAGAGACCCCTGGTGGTAGAGAGAGAGAGAGAGAGAGAGAGAGAGAGAGAGAGAGATAACAAAGACGACAGTAACCATGAGTTTCAGTCCTAGTGTACAAAAATGTTAGCTAATTAAATGGAGCTGCAACATTTAATGTGTGTGTGTGTGTGTGTGTGTGTGTGTGTGTGTGTGTGTGTGTGTGTGTGTGTGTGTGTGTGTGTGTGTGTGTGTGTGTGTGTGTGCGTGCGTGCGTGCGTGCGTGCGTGCGTGCGTGCGCGCGTGCGCGCGTGCGCGGCTATACACACACACACACACTCTCTCTCTCTCTCTCTCTCTCTCTCTCACCAAACCATTATCCACCCTCACAGCTCTACAAGGACCACCTGACGTGGTTTCTACCCCGCAACACAGCCTTCACCCCTCTAATATCCCACAGCCTTCAGCGCATCGTGGAAACAGGCATATTGGGAAAAATATATGAGATGCACGTTAGGAATATCAACGTACCCACCACACAAGTACCCCGCTGAGGGGGGTCACCTTGACGTGGTGGCAGGGCTTGAAGCGTGGCTGGCAGTGCCACCTGCTTTGGAGGCATGCCTACCTTTGTAGGGTTCGGCATTTGTCAGTGTCGTGGACCAAGCACCCCCTTCATCACTGGTGGAGGAGGCCTGCTGGTGATGCTAGTCCCTGCCCACTTGCCATCTAGGGCAGGACTGTTGCCTCCCCACGTGTTTGCCGTGCGTGGCATCCCGTAATGCTGGGAGACGGGAGTCCTGGAGGTTGAGTGATGCTGCACGGTGCGTCCTGCAGCTAGCAATACACCTCTTTGGTCCCTTATTCTGGCTAGACGGGCGGCCTGGTTGGGCCCGACCAGGTCAAGCGGCTGGTCATGCGTTGGCTAGGGTCAAGTGAGCACTGGGGGGCCTGGTGGCTCCTATTGTCCTGGAGTCACCCTTGTCCGGGTCCCCCAGTGGTTACCTGCGTATACTCCTCTGCTACCCCTGGGGTCGTCAGTGGTTCTGTCCCTGACATATGGCCTCCCCCTGTTGGGCTCCATGGTGGGTGGGGGGGTGGGGGAATGAAGTTTTTTTTAGTACTACATGGAGCATAAAGACAAACCTCTTGTTGACGACACGGCATCTGTCCCTGGCCATTCTTCGGACTCCTCACTTATTGCCACTCTGGAGCCTTTCCAGACCCGTGACGTTTATCCTCCTCTACCCCGGCGATCCGATGGGACTGGGAGGCGGTCAGTTCGGGTTGGTGGGGCTATGAGGCAAGGTCTTGATGAGTCTGAGCCTGTAATTTACACCAAATATCTGGTATTGAAATCCTCTGAGGGGACATCAGTGATGGACATTGATATTTTTGACCTGCACCGGGCCATAGTTTCTACATGTGGGAGGGAACCGAAAATCTCGACACAGGGAGACGGAAGCATTCTGGTTGAGGTGTCCTCCCCAGAAGAGAGCTCCAGTCTCATGGCTCTGAAGTCTGTCTCAGGTTCTGGTATTTGCTGCGTACCACATGCTTCTTTCAACAGTTGTAAGGGCGTCATATTTTCTCGTGACCTACTCCGATATTAAGAGGGACGGTTGTTGGAGGAATTGCAGTCATCAGGTGTTGTCAAAGTTGAGCGTCTACAGAAGAAAATAGATGGTGTCCTGACCCCTACTCCGACCTTGTTCCTGACCTTTAATAGATTAACTTTGCCTGCATCAGTGAAACTTGCTTGGCTATCTCTTCCAGTGAAGCCGTATGTGCCAACCCCAAAGCGTTGTTTCCACTGTCAAGGTTATGGCCATGTTAGCCGCTTTTGCCGTCATGCACAGGCTGGCCTTCCTGCCATATGTGTCTCTTGTGGCAGACAAAGTCATACCAATGACTGTCCAGGCCCCCTTAAATGCTATCACTGTGGGGGTCCGCATGCTGTAAATTCTAAAAACTGCCCACGCTACTGTCTAGAAAAGGAGATTTTGTCTATCCAAACGACTGAGAGGGTTTCGTTTCTTGAAGCTAAGAAGATAGCCCAGGCTCGTTTTTTCCAGCCCGGAATTACTTATGCTGCTGTCCTTACTGGAGTGTCTGTGCGCCGCCCTGTATTTCAGAGGCAGCCTCGACGTATTCCAGTACCCACTCCTTCAACTCATGATATACAGAATGCTGTCCCCATGGTTACTACTGTTGGTGAGAATGATGCTTGCCTGACCGCTACTCCGACTGTTTCTGCCCCCACTTCGGTGGCTGACGCCTTGCACACTTCTGTGGTGTTGGCAGACGACAATATTGACCGGACCTCTTCTCCCGTTGAAGCCAGTATGCCCGAGGCTCCATCTGTACCTGGTAAACGTCACCGTAGTTCATCAGAGTCCTCTGAACATGAAGACCGGCCACCTAAAGTCTCTGTTGTTGACCCTTCCGTTGACACCTCTCTTGTTCCCTCTGTCCAGCAGGCTGAGGGATCTAGCCAGGAGACTGCTGAAGCTGATGGTTCAGCTCTGGTCCAGTCCCCACCTGGGGATGTTGGACCACTTGTTGGTGCTTCAGATCTGAAGCATAGGACGGCCTCAAATGACTCTAGACCTGTGGGCTCTACTTCCACTTCTGGGGCTTCTGGTGGGGGCACTGGCCGTCCTACGCCTCCAAAGACAGCCCCCAAGCCACTTACCAAACAAACTGGTATGCCCACTCCAAGAAGGAGTGTTGTAAAACTTACTTCCCCATCCTCACGTCTGTCTTCAGATGTTAGACAGAGGGTGCGGGTTTCTGGTGCTAGGCAGGCTCCTATGAAGGGTCTTCATAAGCATCAATCCAAACCCGCTCGCTCGTCAGATGTACAGTCCCGCACTTAATCATCATTCCTCCATTATGGGTTCTATCATCCAGTGGAATTGTCGGGGTTTACGTGCAAACTATGAGGAACTGTGTCATCTTGTTTCTCAATCTACTCCTCTGTGCATGTGCATCCAGGAGACCATGGTGGGTGATACTGTTCCTTCTGGTCCTTCTGGCTACCATACCTTTTATTCTGATCCTGTGCCAGGTCAAGGTCATCATGGAGGTGCTGCTATCTTCTTTCGCAAGGATATTCCATACAGTCATCTGGACATCTCCACTCCCCTGCAGGCTGTTGTTGTCCGGATGTTTTTACGTCGACAGTATACAGTTTGCAGTCTTTATCTTCCTCCTAGTGCTACTGTTGAAAGGGCGGACCTGGAACGCCTTATTCATGACCTTCCTTCTCCCTTTCTGTTACTAGGAGATATGAATGGTCACCATCCTCTATGGGGAAATAGTGAGGCCAACCCTCGGGGTGTAATGCTGGCCTCTTTAGTGGAAGATGAGGAGTTAGGCATTTTCAATACTAATAAAATGACATATTTCCATAGTCAGACTGGAACTTTTACTGCCATTGATTTGTCTTTATGCTCTGCTGATGCTGTTTTAGATTTTACCTGGGATGTGTTGCCAGACCTGTATGGCAGCGACCATTTTCCATTACTTTTAACTACTAGTGCTGGTGGACCTCAGCCACGTCTTCCTCGCTGGCTTCTGGATAAGGCTGACTGGCCAAGTTTCAGGGAATCAAGTTCCATTTCCCTTTCTGTCAACGAGTTTGGCTGTCTTAATGAGGCTGTGTCATATTTCAATACCGTGTTGCACTCAGCAGCCCTGTTATCTATTCCCAAAACGAAGGGTCAATTTCCTAAACGTCCTGTTCCTTGGTGGAACTCTGAGTGCAGTTCCGCAGTGAGAGCCAAACGAGTCGCCTTCTCTCGACTTCGTCGTCACCGTAGGGATCCTCAGTATTTCATGGCGTATCAGAAGGCACGAGCTCATATGAGGCGGGTTTTAAAGGAGGCCAGGCGTTCATCCTGGAAGAATTATGTTTCCTCCATCAATTCGAGGACTTCCATCACCTGGGTGTGGAACCGGGTAAGGAAAATTTACTGTTCCCTCCCCTCCTGTTTTATCTGCAGCAGGTGGAACTGTGGCTGATCCATTTGCTGTTGCAGAGTTGCTTGCTGATCATTTTGCCAGTGTGTCAAAGAAGGATGCAGATACGCCTTCGGCTTGCCACCGTCGGCGCCTAGAGTCTTGTGGTCTTAGTTTTGCATCTTCTGGAGGAGAGCCTTACAATGTTCCATTTTCAATTTCTGAACTCCAGGCGGCTTTGTCGCAGTGCCATGATTCCTCTCCTGGTTATGATGATATTCCTTATGCCTTTTTATGCCACCTGTCTGATGAGTCCCTGTTGTTTTTGCTTTCACTGTTTAATAAGATCTGGTGTTCTGGGGAGTTTCCGGTTTGTTAGGGTGTTGCTGTAGTTATCCCCATCCCCAAACCAGGTAAGGACCACTTACAGGCGACGAATTATCGGCCTATTTCTTTGACGTCTTGTATATGTAAAGTTTTGGAAAAGATGGTCAGTGTTAGGCTTGTGTGGTTTTTAGAGAGAGGTGACTTCTTATCCTCTGCTCAGTATGGTTTTCGAAAAATGCGATCTACCTCTGATGCATTACTGTCCTTGGAATCTTCTGTCACTGAGGCTTTCTCCACTAACCAACACCAGGTCACGGTCTTCTTTGATCTGGCGAAGGCATATGACACTGCCTGGTGTCATGGTATTTTACTCTCTCTTCACGAGTTTGGTCTTCGTGGACGCTTGCCTATATTTATTCAACAGTTTTTATCTAACCGAATTTTAAGGGTGCGAGTGGGAGGAGTGCTTTCTACTACCCGAGCTCTAGAAGATGGAGTACCACAGGGGAGTATCCTTAGTGTTACTCTGTTTGCTGTAGCCATTAACAGTGTCATTAGTGTACTTCCTGACGGTGTACGAGGATCACTATATGTCGATGACCTCTCGATTTCCTTTACCTCGTCTAGAATGTCTCTGATAGAGAGGAAGTTGCAGCTGGCTCTAAATCGAATTTCTGACTGGGCAGAAACTCACGGTTTCCGTTTTTCTTCAACAAAGACAGTGGCTATGCATTTTTGTCGCCTTCGAGGGGTTCACCCTGACCCTGACTTGTATCTCTATGGTAGGAGAATATCTTGTGTGGAAGAGACGCGGTTTCTGGGTCTTTTGTTTGATAGACGACTAACCTGGGTTCCTTATATTCGTTCTGTTAAGGTGGCTTGTCTTAAAGCCTTGAGTCTTTTGAGGGTCTTAGCTCATACCTCTTGGGGTGCTGACCGTCAGACCCTCCTCCTTTGCATAGGTCTCTTATTCTTCCCAAACTTGAATATGGGTGTGAGGTCTACTCCTCTGCAACAGATGCACATCTCCGGTTGTTAAATTCTGTACATCATGCTGGTGTGCGTCTGGCAACCGGGGCATTCAGATCATCCCCGATTCCAAGCTTATTGGTGGATGCTGGTGTACTCCCCTCGGATTTGCGACCCCAGTTGCTAATGATGAGGTGTTGGTATCGTCTTCACCGCATTCCAGACTCAGTTTCTTGTGCCATCGTCTCCCAGGATTCCCGATCTTCTGTTTTTGACACCCGTCCGAATTTCCCAAAGCCATTTGGTTACAGGGTCCGGTCTGTTATGTTAGCCCTCTCTGTCCCAAGACTGGCAATTTGTCCTCATCGGATCTCAAGGGTGGGTTTTTGGCTGCTCCCTCGTGTGACATTCTGTAGGTCCATTGTTGAAAAAAAGGGCTCACTTCCCTCTCATGTGTCCCTCTCCCTCTTTTTGGAACATGCCTCCATTCATGAGGGTTCTGTCCCTGTCTATACCGAAGGGTCTAAGACTGATACTGGAGTAGGATTTGGTGTTGTCTTCCCTTCCTTTAGTAGGGGTGGTAGCCTTCCTGGCATTACTTCAGTGTATACGGCAGAACTGACTGCAATTTTATATGCTGTTAAAATTATTTTTACTCTCCCCCAATCCGTTTTTGTGATTTTTAGTGACTCGCGTAGTGCTTTGTCTGCACTGGAGTCTTTTAATGTATCCCATCCATTGGTTTTATCAATTTTAGAGTGACTTTTTCTTCTTGGCCGTCATGGCCGCCATGTAGACTTCTGTTGGGTACCTGCACATGTTGGTGTGGTGGGCAATGAGAGGGCAGATACTTTAGCTAAAGCTGCATCTTCTCAACAGCCCCCAACCGACTACCCACTTCCTGCTTCAGATGTAACACCTTACTTGCGGTACGCAATTCATACGTGTTGGCAGAGACACTGGGATGTTGTTTCTCACAATAAACTAAAAGAAATCTTTAAGAGAGTGGTTGTGCCAAAGGCTCTTCCTTCTATGTCTCGGCGATTGGAGGTGGCTCTTGCTAGGCTTCGCATTGGGCATTCGCGGCTTACACATGGGTTCCTGATGAATGGTGAATCTCAACCGTACTGTGATGACTGTCTTGTTCCCCTTACTGTCCGTCACTTGCTGGTCGAGTGTCCGAGTCTGGGGGACCTACGTCAGAGATTCCTCCATAGGCATAAGGGGGCAGATGGTGCCTACTGTTTGTCCTCGATGCTTGGCAAAGCCTCTAGCGATTTTAGTGATGTTTTTAATTTTCTTCAGGAGGCGGGCCTCCTTCCACTTTTATAAGTACTTGATATTTTATACACAATTCTTTTATTGTTTTTCAGTTTTTTGTTCCTACTACCATATATTAACTTTAAATTGAATATGCACTTTTTATTTTGTTGTGTGCTTTACTTTGTTGTCCGGCGGCATATGACCCTGGCAGTTGCGCCGCCAGATTTTAATTATTTGCAATCAATCAATCAATCAATCACCACACAAGTAAGTTGAGATGCACGGCTCTGTGTTCACCTTCAACTCTACAGATTGAATGATAATTATCATCACCAGTGCAGTGCAAATCAGACCATTACTATTATTATTATTATTATTATTATTATTATTATTATCATCCAAGCAGGGCAGATCAGACCATTATTATTATTATTATAATTATTATTATTATCATCCAAGCAGGGCAGATCAGACCATTATTATTATTATTATCATCCAAGCAGGGCAGATCAGACCATTATTATTATTATTATTATTATCATCCAAGCAGGGCAGATCAGACCATTATTATTATTATTATTATTATCATCCAAGCAGGGCAGATCAGACCATTATTATTATTATTATTATCATCCAAGCAGGGCAGATCAGACCATTATTATTATTATTATCATCCAAGCAGGGCAGATCAGACCATTATTATTATTATTATTATTATCCAAGCAGGGCAGATCAGACCATTATTATTATTATCCAAGCAGGGCAGATCAGCCCATTATTATTATTATTATTATTATTATTATCCAAGCAGGGCAGATCAGACCATTATTATTATTATTATTATTATTATCATCATCCAAGCAGGCCAGATCAGACCATTATTATTATTATTATCATCCAAGCAGGGCAGATCAGACCATTATTATTATTATTATCATCCAAGCAGGCCAGATCAGACCATTGTGATCATCATCACATCATCATCATCATCACCTTAGCAGCGCAAATTAGGCAACTATGATCATCATCATCACCGTACCAGTACAGATCAGGATCATTATCAACATTATCATCACTGCAGCAGTGCAAATCAGACATTATTATCATCATCGTCATCGCAGCAGTACAAATCAACACCATTATTAACATCGTCGCCGTAACAGCACATATCAGACCATTTATATCATCACGATCATCACCTTATCAGTATACTGGTAAGTGCCAGGCGTAGTCTTCGTTAGCCGTCGCCCAACTAACTGAAATCATTACCATCAACATCACTTAAGCATAACCTGACCTGAACATGACATGACAAGGATAACAAAGAAAAAGTTCTAAGGTCTGACAACTAGTGCTTCCAGTTTTATATCATTAGGACTTGACAAATGCCGACAGGAAAGTGGAGGTTGATCTTAATACAACAGTTGGTCAATTTTTAAGACACCAACAATACAGTATTAAACTGTCAAGAGGTGATAACATAAAAACGTGTATCCAGACTATCCTTGTTTGTAAGACAATAGAAATATTGTTTTAAGTTCTCACGAAGTGACAAACACAAAAATATAATTATACACTGACAAATCTTGTTCTATACAGATTCGTGTGACGGGTGTGCTGAATTTGGAGCATCTACAAGGAGCCTTCATAGCACTGGGTCTGGGTGTTGGTCTGGCTGTCTTTACCCTGCTGTTGGAGTGTGTTGTTAAGAGACAGTATGATGCCTACCTCCATCACCACCACCATCACCACCAGTAGCACATACAAGGCGCCTTCATAACAGTGGATCTGGGTGTTGTTCTGACTGCCCTTCTCATACAACTAGACTTCATTGTTAAGAACCAACGAAGTTTTCCCAACACCACCATTTAACAACACTGACGAACATCACCTACATCCTCTCCACCAACACCACTCAGCCAACACTCAGTGCCAACATCTTGCCGTCACAACTACGGTCAATCTATACCACCAACATTACATAATTAATACTAGGTGCTGGAGAAGAACGCCTTCAAGTGGTGACATCAATATGGCCGGTGGCTTCGCTGCCTTGTTATACAAACGTCACTCAAATCCCTTTGTATCCCCCGAAAGAAAGGTGGTAGATTGCAGGGTAGGACAAAATTCAGCCAACACTCCACTGGGTTTACATTCCACATGAACCTGGGGCTGCTACTACCAATAGTACTACATTTTAACATCATCATTACTCAAGAGCCAACATCACCACCGCTACCAGCACACAACTTCATTAACATGCAACCAACACTGCTACCACATAACGAACGCCACCTTCATATCGCCAACAACAACAACTTCAACAACAACAAGCAAATAAAATAACCTAAACTTAACTGACGAGGTAATCTTCAAGAATATCCTTGTACTGTCGGAAAGTTTTGTTATATATTTACTTTGTTTTAGAATAAAGTATTATATAGATTCCCTGTTATGGTCATTTAACAGAGGCCCTGCACCGCAAAAAAAAAAAAAAAGAAGTAAGTTTTACGGTAAAAAGACTGTCAGCAAATATGCCAGAGAAATACTGTAAATACGACGGTCAAACAGTAAATCACTTAACGACTATGACTAAATTTCACGAATAAAATAGTAAAACTTATATTTTGACCGTAATTTCATTTGTGCACGAAAGCCGAAAATTTTACACTCCAACCATAAAATATTGCTGGCTTCTAGAGTAAAAAAATGCAGTAAAATTTTAATAGGCCCTATTTACACTATTAGTACCTGTACCCTATGCATGGTTTTTGCTAAGAAAAATTGTTTTGAATTATCATTTTTAATGTTATACATATTAATGCCATAATTCGATAGAATTCAACAAATGAATTGCCAAACTTTTAACTTTACTTCTTTTCAACAATGAACATGTTAGAGTTGTGTTCAATGAAAAATTAGTGGAAATATTTCTGAAAATTTTTACTCTATTATTAAAATTAAACTTTAAACACTGGCTGATACCATAAGGGAATAATGTCCTTTATGCTGATACGCATTAAAATATTTTCCAAATTGGAATACTCAGTGTTCATCACTTCATCTTGTTTGACGGAAAAAGAGGGAATTTTTTTGTTAAATGAGTGCTCCAGAGCTGGCTCAAAAGTTTTAAGCCTAACCAGGGAGCTGGCCACACAAGGACATTATGATTTCATGAAGTTCAACCCTTTTGATGACTAGGAGGGGGCATTTGCTCTTATGGGGTTGATTTTCCTCAAGGTGTGCAGGTAGCAGACATTCATGAAAAGGGATATACTAGGTTGCTGTGTGCTGTGATCTGATATTTGCAGTTAGCCTACCTGGTTAACTCCCACGGCTATTCATCCCTATGTAAATGCTGTCTCAGAAAAACAAATGCCCTGTTGGTCATCAAAAAGGTTAAATTTCATTCATGCAAAGTGTCATTTGCTTGGTTCACCTGTTTTCTGGTTAGCATAGTAAGGGTTAGAACTTTTTAGCATCCCTTGTAACTTAGTGTACAGGTTGAAAATAAATACCAACAATATTTTTGCACCTTGCACTTAAATATCCTTATGTTTTTATACATTGTCGTCGTGATGTTGTGAATTCTCTACATCGATTCAGTATTTATTTATTCTTTTTAGTTAAATGATGACATTTTAGGCTAATATAATTCCAATGAGTTCCTATATATTTTGTGATATTTATCCACTTTCCTAAAAGGAAATATCATGGATACCATAATTTAAAGGTCTTATCATAAGGATCTCTAAGGGGAGCTGGAGGGGATATTCGGCAGGGTTTCCAATTTGAAGGATAATCTGCTAAACCTAGCGGATTCGCTATCTCCACAGCAGCGACTTTTCGCTTGTAACCACTAGCGGATATTCTTGAGGAATTTTGCTGGGTGTAGCGGAGGCTGTAGCAGATTTGCAGCATGAATGACATGATATTCTAGTAATAAATTAATTTAATATTTCTTGTTTCCAGTAAAGTGAACGATCAACTTTTAACACTTTATCAGCACCATTAAAATTTCCCCCCAACCCAAGTTCAGACTCGTTATCAACAGACTCCACCATTCCACATGTCTAGTTTGCACTGATTTTTGTAAACCATTCGCAGACGCCGTCGGCAACTGTTCATCATCACTGATTGCAGCTGAAACTTGGAAGAATCTTTTATGTTGCATTTTACCCTCAAACCTCTTCTTCATGCAATATTTGTCTCATAAAATACCAATATCTTGTAGGCCTTTTTCAGTGACATCACAGAAATCACGTGGTTTTGTTTACAACTCAATATCGGACGGGAAACTCCTTGCACTAGTGGCTGTCCAGACAGGGCTGTCAGAGATGGAACTGTCAGATATATACAGAAATCTGGATCAGTGCCATGAAGACATGTACAGGAAAAAGATAAAGTTTTTGGTGCTGGATCCTTACACCATATCTACTGAGAAGTTCACCATTTTCAAGGACTGGGGACCGAAACAAGATCTCAAATAAGGTGACTATTGTTATTTGGTGAACACCTCATCAAAGCTCACCAGGGCATCCCACAAGGTAAACATACATTCACACTGTTTATGCGTAATATTCCTAGCTGCAGTTGACATACAGTATATGTAAATTATCTTGGTAATCAGTAAATTTTTTACTTGGGGCCAAGGGAATAGGGATCGTATACATTGGCTGTGAATCATGTGGTTGATGAAAGGAATAGGTTACTCAGTGATGTAATTGCTTCCCCTTCTCTAGAAGGTTTCAAGCATAGGCTAGATAAGCATATGGCAGGTATAGACTGTACATGCAATTTGTCATTCTTGAAGTCACACTCCTGTGAGCGCTGCCTGGCATGGCCCATCATGGACTATTTTAGGAAAGGTAGATAAGTCACACTCTTGTGGGAGCTGTCTAGCATGGGCCTATTGGCCTACTGCAGTTATTCTCTCTTCTTAACCGCTCCCCCCACGATGACGCATTTGTTGTCATTTGGGTGCATCTGCAACTATACTCAATGACTCGTTTGTCATCATAAAAGCAAAAAAACCTTCATCAGAGAAAACGTTTTTGGCCAATCGACGTCATTTTTGGAAGTGTCATAGTTCTCGCGCCTTGTCAAAAGTAATGGTTTGGCAACCTTAGGGCCCGAGACGCACAGCAGCACAGGCAGGTTGATTAGTTCCGCATGAGTTATTGAGGGAGAAGGTAGCGTGTGGCTAGGCATTTAAATTATACTCTAATTACCCCATCCTGTGATGCGTTTCATATTCCACTATACCAGTATTGCCTGTGTTTACTTTTTGGGCACTATTGTGATTAGGTTTGGTGTTTGCAATAGGGAATTAGGTTTTCGTGAATCATTCCTGGCCGTTATCAGCCGTTGGCCATGTAAGATTGTGCTAGGCCTACCGTGTTTTTCAGCGTGTCCCAACAACTACACTCCTTCTACTCTGCGCTCAATGTGAATATTCAGCCACTGAATAATAGTGACAGCGAATCAGGCAAATATATTGTGCAATAGCTAGTGAGGAAGGACATGGTGAAACGTTTAGCAGAGGGAGGCGGGAAATTGCCTGACGACATGGCGTTGTCTTGAACGGAATATTTGGCAAGATGTTGACGAATCCTTGCTTTATGCTGATATATTGTGGATAATGTTATTGTGCAACAGATAGGAGTATAGTGCAACCAGTGTACGTGATGAAATATTGACTAGGGCAGGAGTCACGTATGGCTTATAACCATGGCACGTCATTGTCAGAAGGGGAAAAATAGAGGAGGTTTATAGGGATACTTGATTTTATCATATTGTTATATTTATTCCGTATGCTTTCTGTGTGAAACAAAGCATGAGTGTTATTGATATGTTTATTGTATGTTTGTGTGGATGAACGTAAACACTGCACCATGTGCTTGTCGGAAAATGTCGTCTGCGATACCTTAGGTATCACAGATGTGACATACAGAGAACGTTCAGGTACTCTTGTGGTAAATTACACTGTATGTCTCATAAAATGATGAATTTCATTGTGTATTGTGAAATAAAACCGTAAACACTGCATCATCTTCAGGTAAGGGAAACATCATCTGCTACACCTTAGCAGACAGGTAAGGGCCACGTACTTCTACTTGTTGTGGTGTAATATACTGTTTATTTCATATATTGATAGATTTGGTTATGTTTTATGTGAAAGACAGTAAATGACTGACCAAACATGCTCGTAGGAAAGAGTGCATCTCGTACATTTGAGTTATCACAAATGTAGCGACATGCAACGGGAGGTTATGAACAGGAGCATTTACATTTTATTGGTGAAATATACTGTGTATCTCATACAGTGATATATTTTGTTATTTGTTTATGTGAAAAGAAAGTGAAAGTGAGGTTAGGAACACGTGCTTTTACATTTTCTTTTTTGGTGGAATATGCTTTGTATTGCTTGCATTGATATATTTGGCTATGTTTTCTGTAAAAAGACAGTGAAAAAATGACCCACATGTTTGTAATGAACAGTGTGTATCGTACACCTGAGCTAGCACAAAGGTAGCAAAACGCAGTGCGAGGTTAGGAATACGTGCATTCACATATTTTTTTTGTGTGAAATATACTGTGTATCCCATGTACTGATATATCTGGTTATGTTTTATGTGAAAAGACAGTGAAAAAATGACCTGCATGCTCATAATAAAGAGTGTTTGTCGCACAGATGAGCTAGCACAAAGGTAGCGAAATGCAACTTGAGGTTAGGAACACATGCATTTACATTTTTTTGTATGTGTGAAATATACTGTGTATCACATGTACTGATATATTTGGCTATGTTTTATGTGAAAAGACAGTGAAAAACTGACCCACTGCAGCGTGTTCTCGTAAGGGAAACACCATCTGCTACACCTTAGTGCACAAGTAACAGCCTATGGAACATGTCCATTTACATGTTACTGGTGAAATGTACTGTGTATCTCATAAAAATGATAGAGCCGGTTATGTGTAATGTGCAAAGAAAATCAAAGAGATAACCACGTGCTAGTGGCCCCTACCTGTGCGCTAAGTCAGGTGTAGGAGACGAGGTTTTTCAAGGACATACACGTATATAATGAACCCTTGCGTTGTGCCAGTGTTGAGCCAAGTTTTTGGCTGGCTGTGAATAAAATATCTTGACTCCTTTATTTCAGCTCACAGTCCTACCACAACATTAGACTGCCACAGGGTCCACAGTCCCTCAGACAGCAATGTATTCTCCAGTTGGCTTGCAGTGACAGCGGTCTTACAAAGATGAAACACGGGTTGGCACCACACGAGGCATCAGATCCTCGATGAGGAAGAGTCGAAGAGCGACATTGAGAGTGACCCTTCTGGGGTGGAGGAGATTGAGCTGCCACCATCTGGTCAGTAAGTGGAGCTGCCCTACCGGCTTCCTTCGCAGGAGACTACACCACCATCATTGGACAACTTCACCGGAGAACCCTCCCCACCTGTAGGACCTGCCGGTCCCACTGCTCTTTTCATCAACTCCAAATCTCCATGCCCCTCTGCCTCCCTTGGTGAGCCAGTGTCACTGGAAGCTGGGCTATTGTTCGTTGTGATGGCCCCTCCACCCACTTCTGCTGTGCAGGATGCTACGGTGACATCCTCGCCGGCCAGGACGAGGAGACTGGTGTCCCCAGAGCTCTCTGTCTCGTCCTCGTCCTCGTCTGAGGCGTCCCTTCCCAGGCGAGGGCTCTGTGGTCCACTGCCTAGACATAGGGGACGTCCAAGGGGTCGGAGGGCAGGCCGAAGGGTGTCAACAGGCTGACCTGTGCCTCCGCTGCTGAAGAGGATCCTGGGTGGAATAGTGGCCCATTCACACCGAACCATGAACCATTCACTGGCTCCCCAGGGATCCAGGTAGATATTCCAACAACTCCCCTCAAGTTAGTCGAGCTCTTTCCCACGTGGGAGTTGTTGTCACATCTCACTGTGTAAACAAACTGGTACGCCACATTCCTGGGGACTCACCTGGTTGCCTGGTTTCCTGCAATGAAGAGGAGATGGCCAAGTTCCTGGGGTTATACATTTTCATGGGGGTCGTGCACATTCTGACCATCAGGCACTACTGGCAGAGCTCCGAGCTGCATGACTACCCTAGGGTCAGGCGGGCGATGAGTGGAAGGCGCTTTACTGCCATCCTAAAGCACTTCCACGCCTTCAACTCGCTCGCCATACCCCGGGACAACCAAGATCAGCTCATCCGCGTTCGCATGGCCATGGAATGCCTCCTTCAGCGGTTCCAGTCAGCGTACCTACCCAAGGAGCAGCTCAGCCTGGATGAGGGCTGTCTGGGGTGGAAGGGCTGGCTGTCCTTCCACGTGTACAACCCCCAGAAGCCCAACAAGTTTGCCATCAAGATGTAGATGCTGGCTGAGTCATCCTCGGGCTACATCTGGAACCTCGAGGTTTACATGGGGGTGCAGCATACCCTCCAGAGCACCATGTTGGGCCTCATGGAACTGCTGAAGGACCAGGGCTATAATTTGTTCATGGACAACTATTATACTTCTGTAGCCCTGTGCAAATGACTCTTTGCTGCAGGATTTTATGTGTGTGGGACCCTACAGCTGCCTAGAGGAGCGCCACGCCAGCTGCAGGCTATCTCCAGGGCTGAGAGCCTGCCCGAGGGGGGCATGCTGTACAGGCACAAGGACAATGTGCTAGTTCTGCTGTGGAGGGAGAAGCACATTGTGAACATGGTGGCCACCGTCCACACTGCGGACACCATTCCGAAGAGGGTTCGAAGAAAGGAGCAGGGTAATGATAGGCAGACAATCTATGTGGAGAAGGCTGTTTGCAAGCCCCTCATTGTGGAGGGGTACAACAGGTACATGGGTGGGGTAGATCATTTCAGTCAGATGGTCCAGTACTACCCCATCCAATGCCGAACTGTCAAGTGGATGAAGAAGGTCACGTCCCAAGCTATTTCGCACCTCCAACACCCCCCAATCCCGAGGTATTTTCGAAAAAAAAAATTTTGGCTAAAACCTTCGCTTTTGGTGAGAAACATCGAAATTTCATAGAGAAATCGCTCACCTGAGGTTTAAAATACTCGATCTAGGTAGCAGTACCTCCTTACCTAACTGGGTTTTCTAACAGGCTGGCACCAAAGAAAACGAGTTCTAGGGGAGGGTAACTATTTCACACCACTCATAAACGGTATTTATTTATTTACTTGGTACGAATTTATATGTAATACGAGAGTATATTGGTTTTCAAACAGTAATATAGGCATTAGAAGCATTGTTTCACTCACTAACTCATCACCATACCTGACCTTCTTTTGCCACATTACCTGATCATCATTTCTGACTGTTTCTTCCTCTGATGCTGTGTAAACTTTGTCCTCCACATTGTCATCGATTGGGGAATCACTCTGGCCCTGAATGTCTTTATTGTCCAGGTCACTGGTAACAGGTGAATTGCCGAGACAATGGCGTGCAGGGGGGGGGGAGGTTATGCGGTGTAAGGCTCTGTCCCTGCTTGGCATCTTGTAGAGGAATAGAGGAAGGTGTCCCGTGTATACATACGAAAAATCACGTGCGAAAATTGAAAATTGTGCAAATTAGGGACCTTGCAATTGCACGATGTACCAGTACTTCGTCGGGACTGGCAAATGCAAAATGTTGCAATGTACCCATACGTCGACAGGACGTCTCGGGTTAAGAAGTACAGATGCGGGCAAGTAACTCTCCTTGAATTTGTGGAGGAGATCATCTACGATCTTCTGCATTTCCACGAAGAGGACTGGCCCGCTTCTGGACACACACTCCACCACACCCTAGATTGACCTACCTGGCGGCCAGCACCAGCAACACCTGGCACCCAGCAGGCATGACCACCAGTGCAAGGGTGGGCCCAGCCACCAACAGTACCAGCACAGCCTGCAGGACACCCCACACCAGCAGCGCCAGAAGCAGGGCCATCACAGGTGCCACCATCAACACCAGCACCATCCGCAGAAGGCCCATCAGCGGTACCAGGACCGCCACCACCTCTAATTGCTGGTCCTTTGGGAGAACCCATGCCTGGGCCTGCAGGTCCAGCATGACAGGACCACAGAGCACGAGGGTATCCAAGCAAGCATTGCTGGGTGATTGACGACGACGTGATGTTCGATCGCACTCTGGACCACCACCGGGCAAGGATCTCTGACAAGAAGAGGCTCAGGTGTACCTTGTGCTTCAAGTTTAGGGTGATGAAGGACACAAGGAACATGTGTCATGTGTGTGATGTGCCGCTTTGCATGGGTGATTGTTTCGATTAGTACCATACCGAGCGATACCTTCACTAGTGGAGTACACACACACACACACACACACACACACATATATGTAATGCCCTGAAATTTGGTCACCACCCTTAATGTAATGCTGAGAATTTAGAGATTATGGAAAATGGGGTAGCATGATCATATTAGAGAATTTTAGAGTTTAAGAGAAATGGGGTAGCGTGATGTTATTTGAGAATTTATGGGAAATGTGGTAGCATCATCTTATTTGGGAGGGCGTGAGTAGTTAGATATTAGCACACCTTGCCGGCCACTCAATCTCGTCTCTACCACTCCTTAAAGGACAGCAAAACTTGAACTCGAAATAACTTAACTTAAGATTTACTAAGCATTAAGAACTGAGACAGATTACTCCTCAAACTGTGCATGAACCCAAATGAGATAATAACGAAGATCTACATTACTAGAAATATGAAACTTTACAAGCTAAGTTAATACTGAAAGAGTATTGATACACGTGGACATTAATTCCGTGGTCACAGTTGGACTCTCGGGAAGATTCAAAGAATACTGATACACATGAATATGTTTATCCCGGGGTCACAGTTGGACTCTCAGGAAGATTCAAAGAATATTGGTACACATGAATATGTTAATCCCGGGGTCACAGTTGAACTCTTCAGGAAGATTAAGAGAACACTGATACACCTGGATATATTAATCCTGTGGCCACAGTTGGACTCATCGGGAAGATTCAAAGATTACCACCAAGATATTCTCTTATGATTAAACTCGTATAACTCATGAATCATATGCAGTAAAGTTACAGTAATTATATGAACGGTGATCAGATCGACTGTAATCATAATGGACCAGCCAGTATATTTGTTACTTAGGCTAAATGAACTAGGAAAAAAGGGGGAAGGGTGATTTAATGTGAGGTGTTTGGCAGTGGCTTGCACGGATGATCTCTGTAAGGATGAAGAGGAGCGGCGGTCTCATTATTCAGTACAAGAGGGATCAAGGGATATATCACAAATTTAACTTCGATATATGAGGACTTATCACACGAGGGAGAGAGGTGGGGGGGTGAGAGTTTGGGCACTAACCTGTAACAATAAAGAGGAGCGGTGGTCTCATTGCTTGGCGCGGCTCTCCCTGTCTTTGATAATCACCAAGACAGTGTTCGGGAATCAGCTAAAACTTTAACTAATTACTTTGTAATATTCTGTTTCTACTAGATCTCCAAAGAATAAGAGATATACATTTGCACTCAACATATGTAGATAAATGACTTACGATGTTTAAAATTATTGTACTAAGCACACAGGAATTTTAAGCATAACATAGCCAGATATATTAGGACTTCGAACAGTGTTATTACCCGTGTCGGTTACATATGCCTACGTGACTGTAAACATAACTCAATAACACAAATTTCACACCTCACAAACGACAATCTTCAACAATCTTACTTTAGACACTCTCAATTCACCACTAAATAGTTCAAAAGGGGAATATTATTGACACTGATGTGTAAATTTCAAGATCAGAATATGAAGGAAAACATTTCACGATTTTTAATCTCTACTAAACTTCCGCAGTTATACGTCTTTGTTAGAAAAGAGCTGGTCCGTATGTATAACAATTAATCATATTCGCACCAATACTTGACTTAGTACTATCAATACCAGAATTATACTCACATTATGAGTATCAGTTAAGACTAAACTTAAATATAAGATTTAATGGCTAAATGAACTTTAAAGATTATATTAAAGATATTACCTAAGCTTAAGATTACACTTACAATACTAACTTATACTAACTTATGCTAATACTTAAAATTATAGCACTACACACACACACACACACACACAGTACAAAACTCCTCACCTCCCAACCGATCTCGTCCGGCAGGAAGATCATCACCACTGGAGAAGTACGTGATATTGTTTTTTTATTTATCTGTAACCTCTGTTTATGTCAGTATATTTACATATACATATATTCTGTTATTTACCTCAACACAAATGACAGGAAAATAAGTACAGCTTCAGTTTCAGTTGCTAGCAACAGGTTTAGTGTTCATGTGTGGTTTCTGAGAGGACTAAAAACAAAACAGAAGTAATTATATAAAATAGTTGTTGGTGTAAAACCAAAGAAAGTGTAGCTAGCAAGCATAAAAGTGTTAGAGCACTATGGGAAAATAACGTAAGTGAGCGCAGCTGACAGCCGTTCAGCATGCGGCAAAATACACCATAGTTTTTGCATTTTTCTCGAAAACTATGAGGCCTAGGATAGCCATTCTTTACTGAGATGAAAGGGAATGGAGTTGTGCATAGGATGATGAAATAAAAACATAAAGGTGCTGAGAAAAGTTCTTTGCAAAGCCTCCCCGAATAAAAAAGTTGTTGTCTGTCAAAAATGGGTTTTATTTCTTTGTTTATTACTCGAAGACCTCGCATCAAACTAGGACCTGACCCATTCCAAAGCTAATAAAATTCTCTTTCGATTGATCGTATAACATGTAGAGATTGATTAGTAAACATTCGACTTATGATGTTGGGAAGTGAAATTATGATCCCAAATGTTTATTCTGAGGCCCCTAACGTATGTATAGTTTTTTTTTTTTTTTTTGCTTATTGTGTAGAACAAACATCGACTTATAGGAATATGGAGGTTTTGTGGCAAAATAAATATGTTTGGGTGGTGAAAATAAATAAAAAAATACACATTTTTGGAACACGTGGCAGTCGGGGGGGAAGGTAGAAAAGCTCGTGCATCTTATCCCAGAAAACTTAAAAACTTATCTGCACACAAAGGGGTGAATCTTCAAGTTAGGTCCTATCTTAGGTTAGGTTAGGTTGGTTGGGTTAGCTTGGTTTGGTTTTAAAAAATAGTTATTTCTGACAGAACTGAATATTAGATTCAAATTACTCACACTATAAACCATTAAAAAATAAAAATTTTAAACTTCAGTGTGAGTTCGGTGTAATTCTAGAAATATGACAAAAATTTACCCTTTTTGGAAATTTCAGTAATTATATGCCTAGATGCATATACACAGCCTATATATGTAAAAAAAAAATTGACATAAAATGCATAATTGACAGTATACAGTATATATGCCAGAACTTTCAAGTTAACTTTTACAATTCATCTGAAACATAACACTGGCACAAATTTAAATTAAGGCCATTTATTTCATGCTGATGAATACCACAACATAAAACTTAAAGACTTCAGCAATATAATTTTAATGATATTACATTTTACATTAACAAGAAAGTCCTAGTACATACAAGGGTTGTTGGTATAAGTACAGTACTTATCCTCTCAATGGTGATTAAAGTATTTTTGTACTCAGTGAGATATATACCGTATATTTAACTGGTGCACGTATTGGTAGTTTGGCTTTCATTGGAGCAATAAAACTGGAAGTTATACATAGTAGTACTGTACTAGTAATTATGCTTTAGTTGTAACTGAGATATAGTTTTGCATTCAGACTGACAGTGGTATATTACAGTTTTACAATGAAGTGTTCACTAGTGTTCTGTACTGCACTATTATTAAAATAATCCACCATGACACAAATATCAGTTTCAAATGAATCACACTGAAAAACATTGAGAAAATAAAAATTTAAGTTTTAACCTAACATAACGAAACCTAATCTTACCTAACCCTACCTAACCTAACCTAACTCTCAGTATGATCAAACCTGTAATTTAATCAGTTTTACTTGCACATCAAACATTCCTGATCATCACTGCTATGGAGAATATAGATTATGTCCGATTTCATTTGGGTGAACCTCTGGAATAATACCAAAACAAGGTTTGTGACATGGACCCGCCCCCCCTTTTCCCACGCACACACATGGCCATGTGGGTCTTGTGCTCCGTGACATTAACATAATTAGGATATCCCAAGACATCTGCAGCCACAAAGAATGATTAATATGCCCGTATCTATTCACAAATCATCGGCTCACCTGATATGAAATGCTTGCTACAGAGCCGGGTGTAGGCTGTCGGCTGCCAATTTTCCCTCTTCACGGCACCTATCCACTTATGTTGCCTTTCCTCATTGGCTGGGAATCGGTAAAAGTGTACACTACTTCCTGTATTCTGCAGTGTCTTACAGCCGAAGGCATGGCAGTGGAATACCATTGTGGAATCTGCAATTGTCTCTCTCTCTAGACTTATGATAATTTGCCGTCCAATGTGCCGCCGTAAACAAAAGTCACATGACTCGTGACTCATATGGAAAAGATCTATTGATGCAGTACTGGAGTGACTAATGGATCCATCTTTCGAAAATTCTTGTCTTCTTGACCCTGACCAACCTCCTCCCCCTTCACCTCCAGCCAAAAACCCTGCTTTTGATTCTAAGCAACCTCCTTCCCCTTCACCTCCAGTCCCAAACCCTGCTTTTAACACTGACCAACTTCCTCCCCCTTCATTTCCAGCCCCAGACCGTGCTTTTGACCCTGACGAACCTCCTCCCCCTTCTCCTCCAGCTCCAAACTCTGCTGACCCTGACCAACCACCTCCCCCTTCACCTCCAGCCCAAACCCTGCTTTTGAGCCCGACCAACCTCCTACTATCACTCCCCCATTCTAATGCCGAAGTTGAAAGATTGTTCAGTGAGCTAAACATTGTGAAAACGACGCTCAGGAATCATTTAAATACAACTTCTGTAAGTGCTATTATTTCCGTGAGAAGTGGGTTGGAGAGGGTTGGTAAATGCCGCTGCTCGTATGACTTGCCCAAGTCTGTGTTACAAGAGATAGGAACCCTGGCAGTCTATAAGCCTACTTCAATTATTTCTGGAGAGCAAGACTCTAGGCCTAGCACTTCAACAGCTGTGTTGGTGGATACAGCTGATGACGAAGAAGAGGATGGTATCCTATTCTCTCTTTCGGTGAGTAGCCTAACAAAAATGCATTATTACATATTGCTTTATATTAATCTTGGGTATTATGTATGCAATTTCACAATCCAGCGGAGTTTGTTGGCAAGTACAGCAGAATATCATCATCCACAGTTGGCAACCCTGATTCTCGGTCCTTCTGTATTTTGGTTTGTCTGGAGCAAGGTCACGGACTCCTGCCTGGAGCTTTCCTTCTCCTACCCCGATTATGAGTTAGTGCACCGATTCTATTCCCCTAAAAGGTATTTTGATTGTATTGTGCCTACATTAATAATGTTTTGAAAGTGATATCTGCCCTGGAAATTGTGACATGAGAAGAGTGCAGAGCAGTTGTGTGTGAGATGCAGAAACAGCTGTTGTCAGCAGATTGACACCCTGGGATAAGGTCAGCGAGTCGCCCTCGATACAAAAAAAAAAAAGTATTAGCACCCTTTCAGTGTGAGACATTATGATACACAGAGTATGATTTTTGAAATATAACACTGATATGTTTGTATTGCAGTTGTGACAGAGTTTCCAGTTAGTAATGTCTAATCCCACACTTTCATGAGGTATTGCTTTATAATGGGCATTGTTCACAACACGCACATGTGTGAAGAAGCATTTCACATCTTATCTAACCCCAGGGAGCCGATGCTTTTTTTTTTGTGGTTACACCACCGTGATACAGGAACTGTTCTGTAATTATAAAATAATGTGACAAATTCTTATCCTATACAGTATCGTCCTAACACCTAGGGGATAGGGTGGTCAAAGGGCAGCTGCATTATTTAATTCCTTGAAATGCTCCTGTGATAAGTTTTTTTTTTTTTTCACATTAAAGTATATTACTTTTATTTCTTTGCTTGAAACTACCTGAATGCTCCAACACTTTCAGGGAAGCAAGTCTTGGAACAAGTCTTGGAGCAAGTCTTGGTGCAAGTCTTGATGTAAGTCTGGGAGTGGACTTCAACCAAGTCCTAGCAGAGTATTTTATTTCTGACACTGGGTCCTGCATGACCGTTGTCTGGTTTTCAAGTATTTTTCAAGTCTTGCCTAGACCTGGAACAACTCCAATCTCCCTGTTGTCATCTAGCATGTGTGGAGAAGCAGTACATAAATAAAGGACCAACATCTACAGTAAGGTGTTTCGTCGACGTCCTGCATGACCCTACTCTCCTTCCCAGTAAGTACAATAGAAAATTTTCGAACACCAAGAATTTGGTGATCAATATATCAAGTGGTCAACGCTACCATGTATTTCATGTACCCTTCAACAAGTTATAGTGTGGACACCCCTATATATTATGTTCATTTATTATTATTTTAATATGTAATACAAATAACAGTTCCTGAAATATTTCATGTTCATGAACCTTAACTTTAAATGTAATGATCGCTTATTATTTGTAAGTGAATTTTTTTTCAGTACAGAAGGATTTGGACGAACCACATAAGCATTAAAATAATCTTTAAGACAGTACATAAAACATACTGTAATCCCTATATTTTTTTTATATTGACGGTCATTCTCAAACATAATGCATTTCCTATTAAAACAACTGAATCAACAGGAATGAGAACTGCGCCAAAAATGCAAATGGGACTGTATATTTGGAGAACAGTTTAATCAATGTCTTGAACTACAATGTAGGTAACGATGAGCGAAAAGTTATCTGCTTTGTTATTTAGGAAAGCGAAAGCCTTCTACAAAATCAACCAACTCCAAAGAACGTAAGAACTAGTTACCAGAATTGTTCTGACAGAAAGCATGGGAGATAACAGGAAAAGAACGGAGTAGACACAAAAAACGATTGATAAAGATAAAGGAAGAAGTAGGCAACTCTACATATGGCTGGTATGGAGGACATATTCATGGTAGGGTGGAGGTGGGGGTGTCCAGGCCATATACTGTATATTATAATGAGCATTGCGGCATCTTGTCATCTGAATTACTCTCAGGACTTGCTGTGAGGGGTGTCTATATATATTGTAATAATATATCCAGCTTGTCCTTAAGGGTTCGGCTGAAAATGTCACGACTTTTAACATTTATATATTCAAAGTGAATACCCCCTCGGGGTAGTTTTTTTTTTTTTTTTTCAAGAATATTCCCTCATCTTCCCTGCTTGTCGTACAAGGCGACTAAAAGGGTTGGCGGAGGGTTAGTGCCCCTCCCCAGAAAACAACTAACTAAAAAGACGAACAAGAAGCCTTGGACAAGGACTGACCAAAAGATGACGACCAACGGCCGAACAAAGGACATGGTAATCGCAACATGCAATGTAAGACGTGCGAATGATGAGGTGAAAGAGGGAGAGATTGTCCAGGTGCTTGAGGGTGCGAAAGTTGATGTACTGTATGTGAAGTAACTGAAACTAAATGCAGAGGTGAGAATGTGAGAGAATGGGAGTATGGATGGGGTATATGTGCAGGAGTAGGTGAGAATGAGAGAGCAAAAGAAGGAGTGTGTATAGTTGTGAGTAAAAGATGGAAGAAGAACATAAGAGAGTATGGATCAGTTGGGTCAAGGATTGTGTGGGTAAGACTGAAAGTTGGAATACAAATGTGGGTGATTGTGTGCGTGTATGAGCCAACACAAGATCGTGCAAGCAGAATGAGAGAAGAGTTCTGAACAAATGTGGAAGTGTGCATGGAAAAGTTTGGAAGGAATGAGAGTGTTTTTGAGCAGTGATATGAATGGTAAACTAGGGAATATGAAGGTGGATGGAACAGTTGGTGAGTGGGGTGTGCCTGCTGAGATAGATGAGAATGGCAGTGCGTTAGTGGACATTTGTGCTGGGAGGGGGTTGGTGATAGCCAATACCCTCTTCAGGCACAAGATGATCCACGGGTATACATGGCGAGTGATGAGAAGGATGGGTGGTGAACTGAATGAAAGGAAAGCAATGATTGATTATGTGTGTGTGGATGAAAGGATGCGAAGATGTGTAATGGATGCAAGAGCTTATAGAGGTTGGGGGAGTGGGCGTTCTGACCACTACTTGGTGGTGGCCAGAATCAAGATCCAAATAAGATGGAGAAACAGAAGAAGGGAAGGACTGGAAGAAGGAGTATTTGCAAGGAGAGTGGAAAGGTTACAAGACGATGAGAAACAGGCAGAATATAAGAGAGAAGTGGAGGAACAATTGGCCAAATATGAATTGGAGCAGATGGGGGACGTGGAGGTTGTGTGCAGGATATTCACAGAAGAAATATGTGCAGCATGTGATGTGGTGTGTGGAATGAAGAGAAGATGGAGGGGGTTGCAAGGAACAGCGTGGTGGAATGAAGAGGTAAGACAGGCTGTCGCACAAAAGAAGAAAGCATACAATGAATGGATGAGAAATAGGGGCGTGGAAGAAGTTGAGAGGCGGAAGAGAGAGTTATATGTAGAAAGAAAGAGAGAGGTGAAAAAATTAGTAAGAGAAAGTAAGAAGAGAGTGGAAGAGGAATTTGGAAGGAATTTGAGTGTAAAGTAGAAAGACTGTAAGAAAATGTTCTGGAAAGAGGTGAAGAGAGTAAGACAGGGTGGAAGTGAAGTTAGCAGGGGAGTGAAAGATAAAAATGGTAAATTACTAGTGGAGAAGGGAGAAAAAGTGAGCAGATGGAGAGGACACTTTAAGGAATTGTTAAACATAAAGAATGGAAGTAATGTGAGTATAAATGGCTGGGAGAAAGAGGGAGGTGAGAAGACAGGAAGAAATCAGTAGGACAGAAGTTGCGGAAGCAATGAAGTAAGTTAAATTGGGGAAAACCCCAGGAATTGATGAAGTGTGTGGTGAAATGCTGAAGCATGGGGGAGTGATAGTAGTAGAATGGCTGTGGAAGATGTGCAGATTGGCCTGGGAGGAAGGTAGAGTCCCGGAGGATTGGAAGTCAGGTATAATTATTCCCTAGTACAAAGGAAAAGGGGAAAAAGAAGAGTGTGGTAATCATAGGGGCATTTGTCTTCTTAGTATAATAGGAAATGTGTATGGTCGGATACTTATTGACAGAGTTAGAGAAAGAACAGAGGAATTAGTTGGAGAAGAACAGGGAGGCTTTTGGAAGGGAAGAGGTTGTGAAGATCAGATATTTATTTTTAGATCTTTAGTGGAAAAGTTTCTAGAGAAGGGAAAAAAGTTGTATGCGGCTTTCATGGATTTGGAGAAAGCGTATGACAGGGTGGATAGACAAGGATTGTGGAAAGTATTAAGAAGGTATGGAGTAGATGGGAAGTTGTTGAACGCTCTGATGAGTATGTATGATGGTGCTAAGGCTGCAGTGCGTGTGGATGGTGAACTGACTGATTTTTCTCTTTGAAAGTTGGGTTGAAACAGGGATGTGTCTTGTCTCCATGGTTGTTCAATCTGTACATAGATGGGTTAATTAAAGAGGTACAAGGTAGGGTAGTGGATGTTGGAGTGGCCGTGGTGAGAGAGGGTAGTGTTTGGAAACTCCCTGTACTGTTGTTTGCAGATGATACTGTGTTGTTGAGTGAAGACGAAGGGGAGCTGCAAGGCTTGGTGGATGAGTTTGGGAGAGTGTGTAAGAAACGTAATCTAAAGGTGAATGTAGGGAAGAGTAAAGTGATGGTCTTTGAGAGAGGTGAGGTCAGTGAATGTACAGCGAGGTTGGATGGTGAGGAATTGGAAAATGTGAGTGCGTTTAAGTACTTGGGTTGTGTGCTGAGTAAGGATGGAGGTTTGGAGGGTGAAGTGCTTGATAGGGTACAGCAGAGAAGAAAGGCTGCTGGTTTCTTGAAAACAGTGATAAGAAACAGGGAAGTGAGCATGGAAGTGAAAAAGTTACTACATGACAGTATTGTGATACCAACTCTAACGTATGGAAGTGGAGCTTGGACATTGTTGGAAGGACACAAGACTGAGAGCAGTGGAAATGAGTTATTTAAGAGGAGCCTGTGGAGTCACATGGAGAGACAGGCTGACAAATGAGGATATAAAGGAGCATTGTGGTGTGGATGTGGATGTGATAGGAAGCGTTAGAAGGAATACACTGCGGTGGTTTGGTCATGTGGAGAGGATGGAGGGTGAAAGACTGGCGAAGAGAGTGTATGTGAGTGAGGTGGAGGGGGGAGAGGGAGAGGGAGGCCGAGGATGAGATGGAGGGATGGGTTGGAGAGGTATATGAGAGAGGGGGGTGTGAGTTGGGAGCAGGGCAGTGAAATGGCGGGGGACAGGGCGACGTGGAGGCGATTTGCTTGTGGCCACGCCAAAAGGGATTGAGGCGTCT
Source organism: Coenobita brevimanus (assembly GCF_032717465.1). Classification (NCBI taxonomy): domain Eukaryota; kingdom Metazoa; phylum Arthropoda; class Malacostraca; order Decapoda; family Coenobitidae; genus Coenobita; species Coenobita brevimanus. The sequence continues at coordinate 14,809,360 of NC_136997.1, forward strand.
GGCAATAGATAGATAGATAGATAGAATTGGTCAAGCTCTTCATTCACTAAGATGCTTAAAGTTCAGAAGCTTTAGTCCATCCATCATCCAATCCTCTTTTTTTTTTTTTTTTTTTTTTTTTTTTAGTCGGAGCATAGGGGCCTAGGGCTGGGCCCGACATTTAAGGTGATCAGCCTCACTCATCCACGAGTGACATTATGTGAGCAATAAATTCTAACCACCCCGTAGATATAAAGCTTTACAGGCTCAATCAGGGTGAAGCGTCTTAACTCATTAAACTACCAGGCATCATTTCATTATTTGTTTACCACCCAGTGCAGTAAATGGTTTCCTGGTTTATAAGAAACCATTTGGCTGTCACTCAGTGCACGTTCATCTAAAGGCAGTACCACATCGATTGAGTAAATGATGGGCGCCCCCACCTATCACAACAGAAGATTTAGACACTGATCCAATGGGAAGTGATGTCAGTGGAAAGACCTCTTTAACTACCAGGGTATCAGGAAATAATATTGTGCTCTTGACCTTGTTCATATGGTATAAGGGATGGGCAAGAAGTACCAGTTCAGTGCTTAAAATATCTTGCGATTAAAAAATGGTGGAAATGAGTATAAAAAATAAGCAAAAGAAGGGGACATGTATGAAAAATAAACCAGGCGTTCATAAACACTCAATGGAAAATTAAATGAAAATTACCTACCTTATCAACTGTGAAGGTAATTAGTGGCATTAATTAAGGCACTTTCCTAAGCACTATGGTACTGTAGTAACTATCGCTGTATACAAACAAAACTAAATATACAGTATTTATCACAATGTTATACATCGAAACTAAATCCTATTCAACACCATACTCTCTCCTGGGAATGCTGTACTGCATTGTACAAAACTATACGTATTACATTAGTGTGTATAAAAATAATAATCATGTAGAGAGCCATATTCTTACTTGGGAATGTTGCATATTCTAAACATATCACATTACTGTGTTTAAAAATAATATATAGAGAGAGCACCATATTCTCTCTTGGGAATGCTGTATATTCAAGCCTTAACCTATCACATTAATTAGACACATTTACTATGCATAAAAAAATAATCATGTAGGCCACCATAGTACTTCCTGACAATGCCTTATATACAAAACTAAACATATTTAACACATTATTAAGCAGGAGCGCACCCAGAAACTGAGTAGGGGAGGTTTCCAAATTACTGACAAGTCCTTGTGAGCAAAGCAAACCCATACAGCTGTGGGGTCCCGGGGGAGGGGTACGGTAGGCCCCTCAGGATTTTTTTTTTTTTTATCTAACCAGTAATTGATGAACTGATCACTGCACTAAAATAATTCAATCAGTGTATTAATTGTTTCCTTTAACGCTCTTGCAATTTTATTAAATGCACATCATAATGCACATCGTTTCATAACTTATTAAACAAACATTATCAATATTTGACATTGTATGGCAGTGCTGAATTGTATTCAGATAATTCAGGTGTATAAACTAATCATGGGGGTGAAGTATCACTGTCGGAGTAGGACTGGTCAGACCGCAAGGAATCAAACTGAGAGGGGTTTCCGGGCAACAAGGAAACCCCCCCGGGTGCGCCCCTGCTTTACGCACAACAACAATAATAATAATAATAATAATAATAATAATGATAATAATAATAATAATAATAATGAACTCCTACCACTCCTGGCAATACTTATATACGAAACCAACCATGTATTATGCACAAAAATAATAATGCAGAACTCCTGTCTTTCCTGGGAGGCCTTGTGCCAAATTATCTCCAAGACACTCCTGAGGTTTAATTACATCTTATCACTACTAAGACAACTCCAATGTACGTATTCTATTTCTAAAAACCCCAAACGATTCTGTTCAACTGAAAACAAGTCATAGAACCCTGAGAATTAATCACTTAACTAAAATTACCTACTTTTCATTTGACTTGGGCTACCACCCTATTATTTAACATTCCAATTCAAAATATTTCCCTTAAGCTATGTATAATCATCTGGAGAAAGCATAAAATGAAAATGAAGTAGAGCTTGCCCTTATAATTTGTGTTAACTAGCCATGACTTAAAAGCAACCACTTTTCAGCTGGACTTAGTCATCAAATTCAAGTCATGAGACTGTTTGCTGCTGCTGTACTATGAATATTACTCTTAAAGTACCTTTTTACTAATGGCTGAAATGGTGAGTGCACAATTGTCATTTTAATTTTACTGTACACGTATTTATTATTACAGTCGTGTTCATTTTTTGTGTGTGCTGTACTGTTCATATTTGTACATATAGGTATTCCAACATGTCCAGGGTGTTTTAGAAAAGGAAATGATGTAAACAGTGGTCTTACAGTACACAATGGCAAATTGAGCAGAAACTTGTCAACTCCAGTACATATAAGAATATATTCTGTAATACAGCTGACTCTTAATATTTACAAATATCAAAGTGATTCACCATCTGTGATCAACTGTAAGAACTCCTTGGATCCTTATTTTGCATAACCCATGTTTGCAGATGCCACTAATCCATGGCAAAACAAACTAATGAGAGAGTTCGAAATCTGCCAAATTTCTGATGAATGACAGCGCTTTTACGTGGACCGAATATTGCTTCTTACCCTTCTTTCCCTCCGCCTTCTTTCCTTAGTTGCGATTAATCAGCATTAGTCATGTGAAACAGTTACAAACAGCTTGAATGATGGCCCTTTAATTTATACATTATCTCCTGGGTAAAAACTACATCTGGCACTAGCTAATGCCCCTATGTGGGAGGAGGAAAAATGTATAGAGGTGGCAGAGGGGCCATCCATGTAAATGAAAGGGAGAACAAGATAAATGTGGCAAATCTTATTGTTAATGGCATGAATGATTGGGAGAAGAGGCATACAGTTTTATGAATGAATGGGGAGAGGCTAGCTTAGATGCATATAGAGTGAAGGAAACATTTATTATTATTCAGTAACTCCACCTCAAGTAAAGTTGATAATTTTTGTTCCAACTTCGTGAATCATACAAGTAATTATATTATGTTTTATTTTTTAAATGCATGCTGAAAAGAGGGAGGCAGACGTGATAAAGGAAGCTTTCTAAAATTCTCTTTAAAAACAGATTTGCTTGATAACATTAGTCAACAAAAATAAAATTACGTCATGGTTCTGAATTGAAATGGTCTGATTCTAGGGTAATTGATGGTACTGAACTCTAATATGGCATCGGTAAGGACGTATAAGGTCCGCTTTTTGAAAACCAGTATATCGGTGTATCTTGCTCACAAGATGTGACTCATACATTTGTTTGTTTGATTCCATCGATTAAATTTGTATTTTTATTGCAGGTTACATATGTTGTTTCCACTTCTATTGTTGCAGAAATTCTCAGTCACATTGACTGTGGTGAAAGATGGAACGACGCAAATATTTACAGGATCCTGACCGTTTTTATTACATTTGTGGAGCAGTCACCCTGGAAAGCTTCAAGAACCCCATCACGAAGGCTGTTCGAGTGAACTACAAAAGCTACTTCAAATGTCCATTGGGCGACCAAGAAATGGGCGCAACACATAGCGTGTAGGTCGTGTGTCACATGGAAAACGAAGTTCGGGTTTGCCATTCATTGTACCAATGCTGTGACGACAGCTCAAAGACCACAGCAATGAGTGCTACATGTGTTTCACGAACATCAAAGGAATAATTATCAAGACACGAGCCACAGTACAGTACCCTAATATCGCTTCTGCAATCCGACCACAGTGCACAACTACTGTACCGGTTCCAAACCCACCTGCTTAACACGAGCTAAGCAGCGAATCTGATTCCAGTCATAGCCCCATGGATGATGACCACCAGGACGACTAAGGACACAGTGGTACCAAACCATTCAACCAGGGAGCTCTTCATGATCTCATAAGGGACCTTGATTTGTCCAAAGAAAAGGCAGAGCTCCTGGGATCACAACTGAAACAGCGTAACCTGCTGGAAGATGGAGTGCACATCAATATGGCGCGTCATCAGCATAGACAACAGTCTGCGTTTTTCAAAATAGCAAACAACCTTTGCTGTTGCAATGACACGGTGTCTCTCTAGCGACAACTCTCTAAGTCTGATCCATACAAGCCAGATGATTGGAGGCTGTTTATAGACTCAGGAAAAGACACCCTGAAAACAGTCCTCCTACACAATGGGAATTGGCTTCCATCCATGCCAATAGCACACGCAGAGATGACCGAGAGCTATGAAACTATGAAGATTGTGCTTTCCGCAGTCGAGTATGAGAAGCTTTAGTGGAAAATCTGCAGGGACCTCAAAGTGATCAGTCTACTTCTGGGCCTTCAGAGCGGTTACACGAAGCTCATGTGCTTTCTCTGCTTGTGAAACAGTAGAGCTAATGGCGAGCACTATGTAAGAAAAGAATTGCCGGCAAGACTAAAAAGATGCAACCGGAAGGTTCAACTGTCTTCACAAGCCCCTTGTGGATAAAGAAAATATATTCTTGCCTCCACTGCATCTCAAGCTGGGCTTGGCGAAAAATTTAGTTAAAGCCATGGATCAAATGGGTACTGGGTTTCAATACTTGTCTATGAAGCTCGATGGCGTGGTATCCGTAGCCAAGTTGAAAGTAGGGATCTTGAATGGTCCTCAGATCCGCATGCTGGTTAATGATGTTGACTTCATCAAGGCATTAAACCTGCTTGAGAGGGACACATGGGAATGTGTCACAGAACTGCCTTGGAAACCATAGTGCAGACAACTACGAAGAAGTTATGGCAGGCATGTTATGGACTTATCATTCTCTGGGCTCAAGGATGTCCTTGAAGATTCATTTCTTTCACTCCCACCTCGATTCCTTTTCAGATAACCTCGGAGACATCAGTGAAGAGCACCATGAAAGGTTTCACCAAGACATTCCTATAATGGATAGTAGGTTTCAACGCCGACTCAGTCCCAACGTGATGGGCGACTACTGCTTGATACTACAATGTGAAGAGAGTCAGCTGAACAAGCGAAAAAAAAAAGTGCAGAAGTATTTTTAGTATTTGCTTTGGATTTCCATATTTTTGTACCATAGATCATCACAATATTATCTGTGTGTGCCTCAATTTATGTTACAAGGTTGAGACAAGTTACAGTATGCCACACTGAATATGTTTTCAGTCTGATATTCAAGAAACCTGGTCCAATACCGCAAACTACTATCAGATTTGAAGTCAGTGCTAACAAATTAGTCAGGGACACATATTCACGTATGAGAACCATTTTGGCTGTTAACCACTGGACATGGCCATAACTGCACCACCCTACCAAACAATAACAATGCATGATATTTGGGCAGAAACTCTGAATGAAGTCCAACCCAGCAGTCTCTCTGAAGGATACTGAGTCCCACTGCAATGGTGTGCAGGAAATAACATCCAGAGTCCATTAGGGAATGCCCTGACGGAATCGTTGATGACATAACCATCCAACGTCAGCATAAATTTCTGGTCAATAAGCATAGAATCACCTGCAAACCAAAAAATGTATCCCATCTTGTGATCGGGGTATTGAATGGAATTGGAGATGTGATAGAAATTATGTTAAATAACATTTACTCTAGTTCGCCAGAGTTTTGACCAAACAAAATCCTATAATTTCTAGTTTTCTTTAAGGATATGTTTTAAGAAAATTATTTAGCTTAAAACCACCAAGAAAATTTTTAACGCCTTGTATTTGTAGCTCACCTGTGATTAGCCCTTAAAAATAGTGAGTGGGCCATCACAATTTTAAAACAAACCAAACATGGTTCATTTTGAATGCTGTAAAAGGTACTTACCACAGGCAGTGAGGGATGATGTAGAGGGCAGCTTGGTGCTCTGCTTCTGTACATCAAACTCAGTAACAGTTGACGGAAAAATATCTAAATAAAGGCAAGTGTAAATGGCTGACAAGTGGAAATATTAGCCTTTGAATCTCCTATTTCAGCATTCCATGATATACAGGGTGTCAGAGAAGTTTGTTTACAAGAGTACAGATGTACCTAGTCTGTCAGAGGAATAACCTCTTTATTATGGGAACTGCTTAATTTTGTAACTGATGCTGCAAATAAGAACTCTGGACATCTCCAAAACTATTGGAAATGTACATATCTACGTGAGCCAACGCCATCATTGATTGCTCGTGAAATCAATGTGCAGCTAACTTACCTAAAGTTGAAGAGTTTTCCATCCTCATTGAAATATTTCATGATGAACATTATAATGGCTGGAATCTCCGGTTGATCACTTCCCAATTCTTCTTTGCAGGTCCTCAGTTTGGCACTCAGGCCTGCAATGTCCTTTATCTTCGAAGCATCAGGACAAGGAAGGATATCCTTGATTTTTTTTACCTTTTTCCCAAAAGAATTGTCCAGTACACTCCTAGGCCTGCATCCCGCAAGTTTGTCCAAATGTTGGGCAATGCCTTCCTCGTCAAATGCGGGTATGTATGGCCACTCATCTTGCAACACTGTAATTGAGAGACCTTTTTCAACTCTGGCCTTTCTCTGTAGTATATAGCAGAGGGACTGGTCTCTGCTGATACCATCACTCCAGCACTGGCCGCAGCTGGCAAGGGCTTTCAGAGTTTTTTAGCATTAAGTGTTTCCTGTATCTCACCATTGAGGAAATCCTTTGGCCAGCAATTAATGCATCCGTACGTGGTGGCACTTCTTTTCCTCTCTGGTTGTATGGCTGAGTTATAGGTTTCTTCAGAAGCCCTCCTGGTTCGTTTCACACCACTCAAGTCAGAAATGGGTCTTAGATTATATTCAACCCTGTTGACCAACTGACATAGAAGTGAATCATGTCCTTTTCCTACACAACCTCCATCACTTACATCTTTGAAAGAGTTAGGGTATTTGGAAACAATTTGATGGGCAATGTTGTCTAAGTCCTTTTTGTCTGGCAACTTCACAATATTCATAATGCCATCCACCACGACCCGAGCCATTTCTCGATGCAGTGCAGGATGTGGCCTTTCCTCCTCTCGGCGTGCCTTCTTACGAATCTGTGACATCGTCTCCCATGGTATTTGATATTCACGTGACCAGTTTGGACAGGTATTTGGCAAGAGCATGACTAGACTGGAACTGCTGCTGCTGCAACGAAACGTTGATGGCAGAGGAGTATTGGGTTGCTTGTAGGAGTAACTTGAGATTCAGTTGTTTTCCCTGAATGCAAAAAAGAAAAAAAAATGTTAACTTCAGTGCAATTCAGTGGGGAGTTAATAAGAGGGAAATTTTTTAAAAAATCAGTGATCAAATCATTTATTAACTTGACACACAGAGTGACAAGCGTTAACCTTTAACATGCAGAATTCATGTGACAAATTCTTTAGTCTAGGATGAATTAGTTTGTGAAGAAAACCCCCAAAACTATGTAGGCTACATGCACAGTCGCCTTCACTTCTAAGTACTACACCGACTTGTGGCGTCTTGGTAGATGTGGCACCACTGTGCTTGTTTACATCGTCGTATTAAGACGTGAATGAGTTGGAGGAACCCCGACATAATGGTCAGGTACTGACAGCTACATTGCTATGATTGTGTAGAGCTTATATTATATAAAAGATGAAATGTAATTGATCTAACTGAAAAATTCCATGTTCTCCATAAACACTGATTTGGCCCAGTCATCACCTTGTAATTTATCCCTCCCACTGTAGCTCCTGTAGTTTACCAAAGTTCTCCTTTCCCTACCCCATCACCCCTCTCCTCTAGCCCTCAGTTCGAACACTATAGCCCTCTTCCTCACCCACCTTCCTCCTCCTGTCTTCCAGGTCCCCCGCCCCCACCTTGCTGCACCCTGTGGCGCCGTCTCCTGTATGTAGTGAACTTGCTTTGATTTCAGAGGTCTACCAATGTCAGGTTCACGGTAGGGATGATGTGCGTCACGATAATTTTCTTTTCTTTTATAGCTGTGGGGAAGATGATAACTATGACTTATATGAAGAGGTATTAACTGTTGCATGGTTCATTACTCGAAATGAAACCACTCATGAAATTAGCGTCATTCACAACTGCCATTATGTAGAGGGTGTATTGTGTGACATAATATGAAAAAAAAAATTACTATCGTCAGTATATTTTCTGGCGGAACATTGCCCATATATTACCACCAGTAACTGCGCACAGCGGAAATGACCACCTCATTTGGTTCGTCCTTGCGACCAAACGAGACCTGGTGAAAGTTCCATATCAATCAGCGTTACTAGGTGTGGAGAGCTCTACACCACCTCGCTGGTGGACGCGGTGTTTCTGTTTGATATGTCCGCAGCTGTACTTGGCAGCAAATTAGGCCAGCTAGTACCTACAATATACTAGTATACAGTGTATTGACACAGATTATTAATGGTGCATACTATTTAGACTTTGACCTACTTTCCAAAATGAAATTTATCTATGTGGCAATGTAAATTTTGTTATGGACTTACTGGAATTTCTCTGGATGTGGATGTATGAAAGCATTCAGCTGAAAGTAAATCATATTTTATTATCCGTGTAACAGCAAATGTAGAATGTGCATACCGTCATTGACATCAGTGATTGATGGAATGAGGTCCTGCACGAAAGGAGGGGGAAACACGACACCGGGCCAAACACGGTTTCATGTTGGATACCACTTTTCACTCGTCCTCTACACGTCTGTACTGGATACTGTATATCTTCCTTCCTAGACTGGAAGTAAGGTTCCAAGTCTCCCCCCCCAAAACACTGGGAGTTCGCTTTCTGGGTGGGAGGACAGACCGAGTGGTGTTCACACATAAGAGGGGGGAAACATCCCGTCACTGAGTGAGGCGGAGCATGACCAGTCATCGCCGTCGCTGCTAGCTGCCACCCCTACTCTCGGCCAACCCCAGCCCCGTCTTCTTACCAGCCAAAGCCAGTCAGTCTCCTTGCCATTCTCTCTCTCTCTCTCTCTCTCTCTCTCTCTCTCTCTCTCTCTCTCTCTCTCTTGATGCATGAGAAGGTAACTCCATGTTTTTCTTTCACTTCCTCTGGATTATTTTTTTTACTTACAGTGGTGTCTTTACTTTGAAACAATAGTACAATGACTAACCGTCAGTTTGGCAAAGATAATGGTGAGCCTGGGCCTTCTAGTATGGGTGTGAGGGTGTTTTACAGTACATGTCCTAATGATAACCGTTACAACGTGGGCAGCAATGATGTGGGTAGTGGTAGCGATGTTACTGACGACTCTAATGATGTTATGCGTGCTCTTAGTAGCGATGATAGTACAAATGGTGATGATAAGGAAGGTATAAGTGTTAACAGTGCTACTGCAGGTAGTGTACCACCAACTGGTGATGGACAAAGTGCTGGTGTAAGTGGTGGTGAAGCAGGCGCAGCAGGTAGTCAGGCTACACAATGTGGTCTCGGTGGCAAGAATGTGGTGGCGCGTGCTTGTGTTGACGACCAAGGTTCAGCTGAGGGTGAAGGTCATGTTCGCCACCCTCATGACCGAGTAGTGAATCTTGAGAAGAGAGGAAATGTGAGAAAGCGCCGTTTTCACCAGTGGAAGCAACAAATATTCAAGGAAAAGCCTAAATTAGGGGAAGAGTACGTGAGTTATACCAAAAGTAGTGGTAGTTTTTGCTTTTGATTAGTGCGTGTGAATAGCCATAACAATAACACTGCGGAGAAAGGACGAGGGTGCTACATGGATAACCACTGTTATGATTGTGCATTATCATCATTACTCGTACTGTTATTGTTCATAACAATGAAAAACTTGTATACCTACTGACAAAAAAAAAGAAAAAATATAAAAGAAATAATCGTGTTGGAATGAGTAACGAACGGTACATGTGAGGAATGTGCTTGAGTACAATAGTTATGAGGGATGGGCTATTGTGTTCTTCTTCTTGTGCAAGATTTTAATGTGTGTGAAAACCATTTTGGTTCAGGAAATGCCGTCAATGGTTGGTTTAACCCGCGGCGTCCCGTCGACATTGTTCCACATCCTCACGTTTTGTCATTGCCAATCCCATCGACATACTTTAACGCGCTGCAATTGCAAGGTTCATAATTTCCACAATTTTCAAAATTAGCGTGAGATTTTCGATTCGCCCACCTACCCAAGCCTCCCCTACCTGCCGTCAGGTGGGCAGCATCCCAGACCCCGTGTGACCCGCGCTCACCCTTGTCTTGGTCACTCACCTGTTGGCAGTGACCCAGGTCAGACATGGAGCGTAAAGGTCTCTCAGACGATGAAATACAATCCGCCCTGGATGCCTTCACTGGAGATAGTGATTCTCCACTTGATGATGATGTGGTAGATCGAGATTACGAGCAGCCTGAGGAGGAAATAACAAGCAGTGATGAGGAGGTCCTTTCGTCCCGGAAAAAGCGATATGTCACATATCGTAAGTCGAGGGAAGGCCAGCCTGCACCCAAACCACTGCACGGACCTCTCTCCATCCCCTAGAGAGAGATTCTGATGAGGACGAGGACGAGGACGAGGACGGCGGCTTAGGACGTGATGTTGCCTCGTGGTTGGGGAAGGAAAAAATCTCACCCCAAGGATCAGAAGGTGGGTCAAGAAGGCAAATAAGGTATGGTCCTAGTGTTTTGTCTGGGGAAGGCGAAAGTGGTGTGGTGGGAGTGCAGGGTGAAAGGGAAAGTGGTGTGGCGGGAGTGCGGGGTGAAAGGGAAAGTGGTGTGAGGGAGGCAGCACGAGCACGTGGTGCACATAGGCCTAGGGGAGAGGAGGTGGAGCCACTCCCCAGCACGTCTTTCGCCCCACAATATTCCCAAACTTCTTCCCCACAGCCCCAGGATGTGGGGAAAGGAAGGAAAGGGAAGGGAAAGGGTAAAGGAAAAGGGAGAGGGAAGAGAAGAGCGAGTGATGAAGAGTGCTGCTCTCCACCTCCCCAACCTCCCCCACCACCCTCACCTCCCCACCCTGACGAAGGCGGCGATGGGGATGAGGCTGGAGATGGTGGTGTCTCGTGGAACTGGGAAGATGGGAGTAATTTTACTCCCATCATTCACCCTTTCACTGAGGAGTGGCGGTCTGGTTGCACGGCTTCAGGTGTGCATGCGGGTTCCACTAGGGTGGATTTCTTCCACCTGTTCTTTGGGGAGGCGTTTGTGGGTCGCATAGTGGAACAGACAAACCTATTTTCACGAACACAGCACCGTGAAAGTGAACGTCTGGGAACAACGAGCAGGCATTCCCAGCAATATGACTATCCTGTGACAATTTCTGAGATGTTTTTATTTTTTGCCCTGGTTCTCTTGATGGGTGTTGTCAGAAAAAATCAAATACCTGCATACTGGACCACTGACCCAATGACCATCACACCTTTCTTTGGAAAGGTGATGAGTCGTAATAGATTTCAGCAGATTCTCGGCCGCCTCCAATTTTTTGATGCAGAAGATCCAGCTAATGCTAATAACACTGATAAAATGAGGAGAATTAGGCTTGTATTTGATCATTTACGGGAATTGTTCCGCTCCTCATTTTATCCTTACAGAGACCTCGTCATAGACGAGAGTCTTGTGTTGTGGAGAGGCAATATTTCCTTTCGCCAGTACATACCCAGCAACAGACACCGTTTTGGGTTCAAGATCTTTGTTATGTGTGACTGTAAGACTGGTTATGTGCAAGACAGTCTTGTACACGGGCGCACAGACGGATATAACAGAAGACCGTAGTATAGGACTCTCAGGGGCCGTGGTGAAGACAATGATAGAGGAGTACCTTCATCGTGGTCATGTGTTGTACCTGGACAACTGGTACACTAGCCCTCTTCTCGCTAGGTTCCTCCACCAACACGACACCGGAGTCTGTGGTACAGTCAAGAGAAACCGTCGCCATATTGTCAAGATAGGGAGGAAACTTGACAAGAACGAGGTGGTTTTCTTCCAGGCGAATAACATCCTTGCCACCCTGTGGAACCACAACAGGGAAGTTTGCCTCCTATCAACTGTACACAGCCCCCTGATGCACCGCACAGACTCCGTTGATCACCGTAGCGAGAGGAAGTGCAACGTCTGCAAACCCGAGTCTGTACTGGACTATAATCTGAACATGAGGCAAGTGGATCAGTCAGACTCGATGATTTCCTGTGTTGACTGTGCCAGGACCACGATGAAGTGGTACAAAAAGCTCTTTTTGCACTTGCTCGACATCACGGTCCTGAACGCACACTACCTGCACGCCATGACAACGGGAATATTAGAGACCTTTGAGGGGTTTGTGAGGGAGCTGGCACGTGAAATAATCGCCAGGCATGCCCAGGACAGGCCCACACACCGCACACGCACCCCCATGGCTGCCCAGACTCCCCTACGCCTCGCAGGACGCCACTACCCTAGCACAATCCCTTCCCAACCAAACATTCGTAAACCCCAGCGCCGCTGCCATGTATGCAAGCACTCGACAGTCAGACCAGCCACTCAGAGAAAAGACACAAGGTACGAGTGTGCAGAGTGCAATGTTGCGTTGTGCCTTCAGCCATGTTTCAGAGAGTACCATAACTTCCTACACTACTGACTCTGTGTGGGATGGCGATATGACGCTCAGTATAATGGTAAGGCCAGTCAGTATGTGCTAAGTCTTATATAAAGTTGAAACGGGTGTAATGTTTGCAGGAAAGTATGTATAAGTTGAGAAATAGTGTAAGTTGAAAGAAGTGATATCAAAACTACACCCACTGTGTAAATCTGCGAAAATATGACGCTCAGTATAACACTCTGGTCAGAAAATATGTGATAGCAAGAATATAAAATGGAAACGGGTGTAATGTTAGCAGGAAAGTAACGTATAAGTTGAAAAATAGTGTAAGTTGTAACAATTGATGTCACGAGTACACCCACTGTGTAAATCTGCGAAAATATTACGCTCAGTAGAACATTCTGGTCTGTAAGTATGTGATAGGAATGATATAAAGTGGAAAAGGGTGTAATGTTAGTAGGAAAGTAATTTATAAGTTGAATACTAGTGTAAGATGAAACAAATGATATCGCCATAACACTCACTGTGTAAATATGCGATAATATGACGCTCAGTAAAATAGTAAGGTCTCCAATTATGTGATAGCAATTATATCAAGTGGAAACATGTGTAATGTTAGTGGAGAAGTATTATACAAGTACAAAAATAGGTTGTAAGTTGAAATAATAGTCATAGAGAATTCACCCGCTGTGTTATTATGCGCTATTATTACGCTAAATATTATTGTAAGGCCTGAAACTATCTCAAAACAGTTTTCTAAAGTGGAAGAATGTATAATGTTATTAGGAAAGTATTATGTAAGTTGAAAAAAAACAATACGGGTTGAAACAACAGTCACAGCGAGTTAACTCACTACGTAAATAAGTGCTAACATTACGCTAAATGTTATCGAAAGGCCTGTGAATACGTAAAAACAGTTCAATAAAATGTAAAATGGTATAATGTTATTGGAGATGTATTATGTAACTAGAGAAAATGATATGTATCATGATTCAGCAATGTTAGCGATTCATCGTGAACAGTTTGGCCGATTTCACTCAGTTTGCCCGATGGTACAATGCTTATTTCACCTCTATTTTTGTATGAAATCCAATTTACTCTTGTATCACATGTTTTTATGTTTGTAATAAATACATATCTACTTATTTTCATTGGTTTCCCAGACTTATAATACCATAGAAAACGTGAGAGCCTCAGACCACCTACAGAGAACACTGTACCAGGTGTGACGAAGGTATACCTGTTTAGGCAACTTATGGACCCCGGTGAACACTTTCTTCGTGATTGACCATTGTTTCTGACCAAAAGCGAAAGTTTTAGCAAAAAAAATTTGGGTCCAAAAATGGTCGGGATTGGGGGGTACCAGTGGTGAAAAAGTGGTCGGGACGGGGCGGGTTAAGTGAAATAACCATAATTGCACGACGTTCTTCTTTCCTTATACCGTGAATCGTGGGTATACTCATGGGCAAAAATACTAAGCTTCAAACATAATCGGAATGTACACATCGAGAGATACAATATATATATATATATATATATATATATATATATATATATATATATATATATATATATACATATATATATATATATATATATATATATATATATATATATATATATATATATATATATATATATATATATATATATATATATATATATATATGTCATAAATGTGCTTTACTATTTAAACATCATATTAATGTAAAAAGATCTGTGTTCATATCCGTGTACTTAAGTGCATATAGAATTTCAGACCAAGAATTTTTAGATGATGAACTAAAAATGATTCAGAGTATTGGAAAGAAGCCAAAATATCCACAAAGCATACTAACTCAGTGCCACAATACAGCCAAGAAACGATTCCTTGAAGGGAAAACTAATAAGCCAGATCGCCAGAATATTCAAAAATATGAGGAACACACTGAGGTGGTTTGGCCATGTGGAGAGGATGGAGGGTGAAAGACTGATGAAGAGAGTGTATGTGAGTGAGGTGGAGGGGGGAAGAGGGAGGGGGAGGCCGAGGATGAGATGGAGGGATGGAGTGGAGAGGTATATGAGAGAGGGGGGTGTGAGTTGGGAGCAGGGCAGTGAAATATCTGGGGACAGGGCGACTTGGAGGCGATTTGTTTGTGGCCACCCCAAACGGGATTGAGGCGTCTGGCAATAGATAGATAGATAGACCCTTGTCCTCCCCTTCCATGAAAATTTTCTTGATGTTGTTCATATACTGAGGAAACTCAATGTACAAGTAGTATTCAAATATGAGAACACCATAAAAAAAAATCATCATGAATTGCCCTTTCAGTAATTCAGGCTTTGTTTACAAAATCCCGTGTAAAAGCTGTAACAAATTTTACATAAGACAATCTGGAAAAGATTTGGAAACTAGAATCTCACAACATAAATACAGTGTAAGGACAGCCCAACAGAGTAGTGGTTTATTTCAGCACAAAGCATCCAGTGATCACCATATTGACTGGACAGGCTCCAAGATTCTAACAAGATCATAAAGCTTAGATGAAAGGAATGTAATAGAAACTTGTCTAATTTCTGGCACATACGAAAAGAATGTAAACATGAGCTATGGTCATTTTAAGTGTGATAAATTGTTAACTGAATTAATTTTAAAGCAGTATCCCCCAGACTAACAACTGACTGTTCCCTGTCATCTCCTGGTAGTGTAGTCACACCTGTGTGGGACACATCTAACATTAATCCTCTAGGGCTTAAGTTAAGCAGCAGCATTTATCCCCTCCTCCTCCTTCTCCCTCCATCCCTCTCCTCTTCCCCCTTCCCCTCCTCCCCTCCCCCTTCCCCCTCCCTCCCCCTCCCATTTCCTCCCCTCCTACTCCCTTCCCTCCTACTCCCTCCTCCTTTGTCAAGTGCATCCCTAAGGAAGAAAAAAAAAAGGTTCCTATTGTTCTGCGCATCACCCGTTTTCAGATTCAGGTCATCCTTTGCTGTGTACCACTCCCTGCTGCAGGTGACCTTAAATTAAGCCGCAGGTAAAAATTCAGGTCATCCTTTGTTCTGTGTGCCACTCCCTGCTGCGGGTGTGCATAAAAGACCTCTAACCTTTACGTTTCTCTCTCACTCTGTCTGAAGATGTAATATACGAAAGTACTCACTGTCGCTCCTTTCTTTCTTCTGTGTTTTTTTTGCATATATATATATATATATATATATATATATATATATATATATATATATATATATGTACCCCCTCCACAATATGTCTACCCCCAATGTATATATGTCCCCCCCCCAATGCATACATGCCCCCACTAAACTTGCTGACCTAGCATGCTTTCCCAGAGCCCAAGCCTGGGCGAAGGCGTTATTGCATCAGTTCATAGCAGACAGCCAAGAAGGACAGACTATTTTACTGTGAGCTCGTAATAAACTCCTTATCTAGCTGTTTGTACACGGAGTGTCTATCACCAAAGTATTGCAAGTTACATTTGGTAGCAGCGGTGTTTCGAACCATCAGATTCTGACCGCCTCCTACAATTTTTAGTGACACCAACAGATACACGACGTCTCGCATCTCACAGCCTCACCCCTCCTTAGTGCCTCTAGTGGTGTAATAACCGGCTGTGCTTTCCGGGTGTACAATTTCTCTCACCAGTGCTCACCTCTCCAACAACCCCACCCACACACCTTGTTCCTGCCCGTGAGTGTCACCATCGCTGACCTACGCACCTGTTGCACCTGTTCCGACCTCATCATAAATCTTGCCCCCACGGTGCCACTTATCACTGTCTGCCCACTGTCTGCCCACCGCCATTCTCTGCATTTGCAACTCAACAGCTCTACACCTGCACTGTACCAACATCTGCCCTCACACCCCACCACCGGCCACGCCGCTGCCACACCCTGTCTTCACATGTGGTCTGAATTACGTGAGCCTCCTAGGACCGCCACTTCCTGCCGGTGACTCATCGCACCATCTCGTCTCCACTCTGCCCAGCTGTCTCTCCACCGCCACCCCGCCCCGCCCCGCCCCGCCCCAGCCCTGCTACGCGCAGCCACCCCTGCACATCATACATCTCGACAATCCCATCTCTACTGTGTAACTATAGTGTACCTTACCTTTCTATAGAGATTATCCTCGATTTTCTCTACAGATTGGATATTGTAAATATTCCATCTCATTTCCATTATCCCGTTTTCATCTTCACCTACGTTATTTATTATCCATCTCATCCTTCGCCTTTTATTTAAACCATCCATCCCTGCACCTTCATTTGTTTTCCCACTTACTCGTGTATTACCTTCTCTCATTGTTATATTATACATTTCCACCTACGTATCCATCTTCATCCTTCATTTCATCTTCCATTGCCGCATTAAATGTCATACTTTCCATGTCAACTGCTTAACACCATCCCTCTCGACTCGGAAACATCACCTGCTCATACGCCATCTGCCGACTCTAACACATTCACTCATTTACGAAGTGGCAAAGAGTACCACCGCCCTGTACCTGAGACTCCCGTTTCACTTCCCACAGAACCACTTATTACCCATCCTACACTCGTAAATCCAGATACCTCATCCTCTACCCCTACCTGTACACTCCCTTCTTCTTCTTCTACTCCTTCCCCTATCGTTCACTCTCCTGCCTCACTTCATACCCCGTCTTGCTCGCCCTTAACTACCACTACCTTCTCTCTCTCCCACACGTCTCCTACCGCCACTTCTGCTCTTCCAGCCATGGCCAACCCTCCACAGTCTATCTATCTCGACGATGCCAATCATCCCAAATTTACTGGCCAAGACCCAACTTGGTCTGTCTATGATTTCCTCAGAGAAGTCGAAACAGACATCCACAATAGGCAGATCACTGATGAATCACTCAAAGTAGCCTATCTCATGGGTCGCTTGCACCACGGCAAATCGGACATCGGATCCGCGATCCGTGCAGGACATTTCAATAACTTTCATACCTTTGCTGATTTTCGAACGGAACTCATCCACCTTTGTTGCCAGCATTCAAATACTGCGTCTCTCATGGGATTCATTAATCTCCTAAACCAACTAGATGAGGACTTGAGGGCCCCAGTGCAACATGCCAAGCTCCGCGAAGCTGCTGCCGCCATGAAAGCAACTAGTAGCGAGATGCTCCAATTACTGGTAGGCACGAAATGGTTAGAAGACAAAAATGGCATTCCAATGTTTTCACTCACCAACTTTGCTGACTTAATTGGTTACCTGAGATTCCTTCACTGGCTTACTCCTAAACAGCGAGAGCTAGCCTTGGAAATCGGTTTTAATCCAAGAGATAAAATTATTCAGGTCACTAAAGCCATTCATGAAAGAACCGGTTCGAACTACACGCGTCAGGGCACCACCCAACCCTTGGCCTCCACAGTTTGTCACACCTCCACTACCCCAGACCAATCTCGCTCCCGTCCCACCACACACGGCAGACCCGCTATGCATCGTTCTCCTACCGCAGGTCGTGATCAATCTAGCGCCCGATGGAACAGACAATCTTCAATTCTTTGCTGGCACTGTGGTCATCCTGGACATCGAGCATCCAGTTGCGACCGTACATACAGACGTCTTCACTCCCAAACCAGACAGTGTACGCCTTCCTGCTCACGTTGTCCCCAATGCAAATACCACAAATCAAGCATGACTCACACCAATGAGGAATGTCGTTACCTCAATCGCCAGCAGTTGAGGGAAGCGCCGCGCCCGTATCGGACCAATATCATGTAGAACCAGAAACCCAACTCCCCATCCGCCATGTAGGTCCCATAACATCCTCGGGTTTAGTCATTCCCGGATGCAGTCATGACATACCAACGTCATTCTTCTTGGACACACGATCTATAGTAAATCTGATCTCCGACAATTCCTTACATCTTATTCATCGACATCACAACCACGTCAGTTTCCTAGAACCACCAGACATTCGCCTATGTGGTGTCGAAGGCTCAGAGTTTAAGGTTAAGGGAAGAGTCACCCTTGAAGTCAAACTACACAGAGATTTGCCTCCTATCCCAATTGAATTTCATGTCACTAATGACTTGCAGTATCCCGCAGATGCCCTTATTGGTTTCTCCACCATGGCACAACACTCCATTGCATTATTACCTGCTTGTGGTAGTATTGACATTTCTGGATTCCCAGTTTACAGTATGGAATGTCCCCGTCCTGTTCTTACGATCAAATCAGTCCTTCAATTACCTCTGTCTCTATCACTACCAAAAAGTCCAACCCAGCCCAAATCACCACTATCATCATCTGAGAATACAGAGATCATTCCTTTTCTGACTGCGAGCAAGGACATAAATTCCTCAATGTCTACTGATACATCATCTCAGCCTTCGGACATGGCTCTTACCTCCTCTCCCGACAACACTATCGCTGACTCAGACATGTCTCAGTTACCTACCTCACACAGTGTGCATGATCTTCTCCAACATGCAGAGACGAAACGTGCAGTAACGAATACGTGCACAATTTTGTTACCGCATGAGTTCACCAAAGTCTCTGTTTGTGTTGCCGGTGCGAAAGAAGGAGTGGATGTACTAACACTACCTGAGACGTGTTGTGTGAATGGCTTGACTTATGAGTCAGCGTGGTGCACAGTCTTAGAGGACAGTTTATGCTATCTGTACTTGCTCAATGTCACAAATGCTCCACTAAACTTAAAAGTGGTGTAAAGATTGGAGACTTCCTAGTATACCCAGCGGCCGTAAAGGTGTGCCAGGATTCCTCAATTCCTACTATTCAGACTGATGATAGTACGCCAATCAGTGTATGTACTACTAACTCTATGGGATCTGCGCCGACATATTCACCCGATATGCTCTCACATCTCACTTGCACAGATTTCCCAGAAAATACGCCTCAACTCCTCGACCTTCTGACCTCGTACAGAAACGTGGTTGCCTTACCCGGTGAACCGATGGGTAGAACAGACCTTGTCAAACATACGATTGAACTACTACCAGGAACTCATCCGATTTACATACCAGCGTATCGATTTCCTCACAGCCAGAGAAAGCAGACAGATCAAATGGTACAGAACATGTTAGACCAGGACATTATTGAGCCCTCCGTCAGTCCATGGAATAGCCCACTTTTCTTAATACCAAAGAAGGACGGCAACTTTAGACCAGTAGTCGACTATCGTAAGGTCAATTCTGTCACAGTTCCAGACCGTTTCCCGTTACCCGTCCTCACTGATTTGCTAGAATCCCTTGGTGAAAATAACGTAGTCTTTTCATCTTTAGACCTGCTCAGCGGGTACTGGCAGGTCGAAATGGAAGAATCCTCTCGCCTAGTTACGCCTTTAGCACCCCTTCCGGACATTTTCAGTTTAAGAGACTCCCTTTTGGTCTGAGAAATGCTCCTTCCATGTTCATGTGACTTATCCATTCAGTCTTCAGCGGTATGATGGGACACTCTCTTTTTGCTTACCTAGATGATATCATTGTTGTGAGTAAATCCATCCCTGATCATTTTACCAAACTCCAGCAAGTCTTTGAACGCCTCCAGCTCGCAGGCCTGAAAATCAATCTCAGTAAATGTGACTTCCTGCGAAAGAAAATCAAATTCCTAGGCCATGTCGTAGATGCACAAGGCATTCATATCAATGAGGATAGAACTAAGGCGATTATTAACTTCCCAGAACCTACCACTACCGAAGCTGTACGAAGTTTCCTGGGCCTCAGTGGCTATTATCGTAGATTCATACAAGGCTACGCAAAGATCCCCGCTCCTCTGATCCACTTATTCAAGCAGAATGTGCCCTTTGTTTGGACTAACGACCAGTCACACGCTCTTCAAAAGCTAAAGACAGCTCTTGTAAATGCCCCTGTTATAGCGTTCCCTGATTATAGCCTACCATACCCTTCCTTCTCTGCACAGACGCCTCAGGCACTGGACTTGGTGCCGTTTTGATGCAACTCGATGAAGCATCAAGAAAGCGCATAATAGCGTATGTTAGTCGCACCCTTACAACTGCTGAAAGTAACTACAGTGTCACAGATCTCGAAGCGCTAGCGGTAATCTGGTCCTTGAAACATTTCAGAGATATAGTCTATGGTTATCCAGTGCATATCCAAACAGACCACCTTCCACTATGTGATTTGTTCAAGAACTGCAACCTCACAGGTAGGTTAGCTAGATGGTCAGTCATCATCCAGGACTTTAATCCCACTTTTCAATATGTACCAGGCAAGTTGAATGTAGTCGCAGACGCACTCTCACGTCACGTAGCAGCAGCTATAACTTCACTGCAGCCTGAAGTAACTGCAAACACTACACTAACGTCAGAAGATGTTCGAAACTTTCAGCGCCAAGACCCCATATGGTCCAAAGTCATTTATTTCCTAGAATCTGGCGATGCCTCGACCTTACCTACTCTGCCAGTATCTCTAGATGGGTTCATGCTAGATGATGATCTCTTGTACAGGAAAACACTGCTAACAGGCAAAGATATGCCCAATCGTGAAGTACGCCAACTTGTTGTCCCCACTGCCCTGATACCAAAGGTTCTTCATATTGTTCATAATACTCCTCAAGCTTCCCATCCAGGTAAAGACCGATGCTTGCGCCAAGCACGTCTCAAATATTATTGGCCAACCATGCGCCGCGATATCAATGCCCATTATGACTCTTGCCTCTCCTGCCACCACCACAAAGGATCAACCGGCTTACCTGCACCTTTCTTACAATACCCAATTCAGTCACGACCATGGGAAACTGTCTCAATCGATCTCTTAAAACTACCTCTCACGGAATCCGGCACTGAGTACTTGTTCGTAGCGGTCGACCACTTCTCCCGCTACTGTGTCCTCATACCCCTCTCCGACAAGACCGCAAAGAGCGTTGCACGTGCCTTTGTAGATTACGTAATTTGCCCGTTCAGTACCCCTCATACCATTCTTACTGACAATGGTACGGAGTTCAACAATAGCCTTCTAGATGAGATCTGTCGCCGCTTTCATATCAGTAAGTGCAATGTCGTGCCTAACTATCCGGCTTTCAATGGCCTTGTAGAACGCCACAACTGGAAAATCTTAGAGTGCCTTAGACATCTAGCCTCCCATAGTTCGTCCTGGGATGACTGGATTCCCCAAGTGGCGTCCTCAATCAATAGCTCCATCATTGCATCCACTGCTGAATCTCCCTTCTTCATCCTCTTTGGTTTTGACAAGGACCTCCCATACTCTCTCTTATCCTCAAAGCCAGAACCCATCTACAACATGGATGATTATGTTAAACTAAAATTGGCCAACTGCCAGACAATCCACCAGTATGTCCAATCCACTTTGGCTTCCTCTCAGGAGGACATGCTGCAGCGCCAACATAAGTCCGCCTCTCCTATCACTATCAATGTAGGCGATCTTGTCTTTGCTCATTCCCATACGCGCTCCTCTAAGTTGGATGACAAATTTACAGGGCCCCACCGCGTCCTCACTCAACAAGGCAACAAATTTCACCTCCAGGACCTGTCCACTAAGGACACCAGATGGGTCCACGTCGATGACTTAAAGCGAGCACCCCGTGGCATCATGTTGGAAGTCACTTACACAACCTCCTGCCCCTTCTTCCCCTCCACACATCCCTCAGTCTACTTTGTCTCCACCTATCCCTCAGTCTCCTTCATCTCCACCTCCACCTGCTCATTCATCAACCAATCAATATCGGTCCAAACTGCGCTCTGCCCATCAACCTCTTCAAGACCTCCCCCATTAACTCTACCCTGATTTTCTAGGTACGATGTTAGCGATCTCCCTGCTGGCAGTGCTGACCCTCCTGGGGTCTGGGTCAGGTCAGGAAGATGGTGGAGTACGTCCCGGGGCCTTGGTCAGCTCAGGAAGCGAGGTAATGCTTATCGAAGAAATAGCCTCCTTGCGCTATGATCTTGCGCCCCTGGCCGACGTAGCCATTGCCCTACCTGCCTACGCGCACCAGCTCCACGGAATCAAGACCCATCTCATGGCCATCATGGGGACACAACCCAAATGAGTATCTCTATAACCTTTTCCTACCACTCTCCTGGCAATTGCAATACATAAGTAACAGATTCACTGAGCTCAATGACACATTTTCCATTCAGACACCCGTTGGTCGTTCTCATGTGACACGAGGTCTCTTCGACTTCGGCGGTGAGATTCTAAGTGGCTTGTTTGGCGTTGCTACAGCCCGTGACATTTCTGGCTTCAAATCTGATCTCACTCATTTAGCTTCAGCTCTAGAATCCCAATACCGAGTCATTAAAATCCAACACACTATGTTACAGAAGCTCCTGACCCACCTAAATGAAGTCACGTCCACTCTAAACAATTTAACCGATATCTTACAATGCCACCTTTCAGATCTCAACGTTATCTCTCAGTTCTTCTACCTCAAACTCAACATGGATAATCTCCAACTGGCCATTGACTCTCTCCTGTCTCAAGTCTCTCGCGCGAGATTTTCGATTCGCCCACCTACCCAAGCCTCCCCTACCTGCCGCCAGGCGGGCAGCGTCCCAGACCCCGTGTGACCTGTGCTCGCCCTTGTCTCGGTCACTCACCTGTTAGCAGTGACCCAGGTCAGATATGGCGCATAAAGGTCTCTCAGACGACGAAATACAATCTGCCCTGGATGCCTTCACTGGAGATAGTGATTCTCCACTTGATGATGATGTGGTGGATCGAGATTATGTGCAGCCTGAGGAGGAAATAACAAGCAATGATGAGGAGGTCCCTTTGCACCGGAAAAAGCGGTATGTCACGTATCGTAAGGCAAGGAAAGGCCAGCCTGCACCCAAAACACCTGCATGGACCTCTCTCCATCCCCTAGAGAGAGATTCTGATGAGGACGATGACGATGACGGCGGCTTAGGACGTGATGTTGCCTCGTGGTTGGGGAAGGAAAAAATCTCACCCCGAGGATCAGAAGGTGGGGCAAGAAGGCAAATAAAGTATGGCCTAGTGTTTTGTCTGGGGAAGGCGAAAGTGGTGTGGTGGGAGTGCGGGGTGAAAGGGAAAGTGGTGTGAGGGAGGCAGCACGAGCACGTGGTGCACATAGGCCTAGGGGAGAGGAGGTGGAGCCACTCCCCGGCACGTCTTTCGCCATACAATATTCCCAAACTTCCTCCCCACAGCCCCAGGATGTGGGGAAAGGAAGGAAAGGGAAGGGAAAGGGTAAAGGAAAAGGGAGAGGGAAGAGAAGTGCGAGTGATGAAAGGCGCCGCTCTCCACCTCCCCCACCACCACAAATGTTGCGTTGTGCCTTCAGCCATGTTTCAGAGAGTACCATAACTTCCTACACTACTGAAACTGTGTGGGATGGGGATATGACGCTCAGTACAATGGTAAGGCCAGTCAGTATGTGCTAAGTCTTATATAAACTTGAAACGGGTGTAATGTTTGCAGGAAAGTAATGTATAAGTTGAGAAATAGTGCAAGTTGAACGAAGTGATATGAAAACTACACCCACTGTATAAATCTGCGAAAATATGATGCTCAGTATAACACTCTGGTCAGTAAATATGTGATAGCAAGAATATAAAGTGGAAACGGATGTAATGTTAGCATGAATAAAATGTATAAGTTGAAAAATAGTGTAAGTTGTAATAATTGATGTCACGAGTACACCCACTGTGTAAATCTGCGAAAATATTACGCTCAGTAGAACATTCTGGTCATTAAGTATGTGATAGGAATTATATAAAGTGGAAAAGGTTGTAATGTTAGTAGTAAGGTAATTTGTAAGTTGAATACTAGTGTAAGATGAAACAAATGATATCGCGATAACACTCACTGTGTAAGTATGCGATAATATGACGCTCAGTAGAATCGTAAGGTCTGAAATTATGTGATATCAATTATATTAAGTGTAAACATGTGCAATGTTAGTGGAGAATTATTATATAAGTACAAAAATAGGTTGTAAATTGAAATAGTAGTCATAGCGACTTCACTGTCTGTGTTATTATGCACTATTATTACGCTAAATATTTACGTAAGGCCTGAAACTATCTCAAAACAGTTCTCTAAAGTTGAAAAGTGTATAATGTTATTAGGAAAGTATTATGTAAGTTGAAAAAACACAATACGAGTTGAAACAACAGTCACAGCGAGTTCACTCACTACGTAAATAAGCGCTAACATTACGCTAAATGTTATCGAAAGGCCTGTGAATACGTAAAAACAGTTCATTAAAATGTAAAATGGTATAATGTTATTGTAGAAATATTATGTAAGTAGAGAAAATGATATGTATCATGATTCTGGAATGTTAGTGATTCATCGTGACCAGTCTGCCCGATTTTGCTCGTTTCGCACGATGGTACAATGCTTGTTTCAGCTCTATTTTTGTATAAAATCCAATTTACTCTTTTATCACATGTTTATATGTTTGTAATAAATACATATCTACTTACTTTCATTGGTTTCCCAGACTTACAATACCATAGAAAACGTGAGAGGCTCAGACCACCTACAGAGAACACAGTGCCAGGTGTGACCAAGGCATACCTGTTTAGGGCAATTATGGACCCCGGGGAACAATTTCTTTGTGACTGACCATTGTTTCTGACCAAAAGCGAAAGTTTTACCAAAAAAAATTTGGGTCCAAAAATGGTCGGGATTGGAGGGTACCAGTGGTGAGAAAGTGGTCGGGACGGGGCGGGTTAACAATACTCATTGAATCGTGCGAATAAGGTACAGACACTCATAAAAGTTGTGGTCCTTTCCCTGCCAGCCCGTTGTCTTTTGATATGGTAACACTGTACTCGCTACAACTTCTTATGGTTCAGATGGTGTTCTGAACTTCTGTGCATATTATGAACCCCTGTCTAAAAGGAAACATCATTCCCAACACTAGGATTGTAAATACTATCTACTGTTGTTGGACATTATTACAAGCAATATTTAGAATGAACATTGAATTATTAATAATTTTAATGACTATTCTCAAAATAATCCAAGTTGATATCGCACATGTTTCGAACAAGCAGCAGATTTCCATGGAATTTGATTAAGCAAAGGGGCAGAGCCAAGGTGATCGTCCCGAAATCGTCAACTAGAACCTGTGCTGTGACGACAGGCAGAAAGTAAGGCTTACCCGATTTATAATGTATTGATGACAGCGGTGTATTTCAAATAGTTCCATGTGCTGGAAGTTCTTGCCATTGTGTACCATCCTTCAAACTTGTCTAGTTTAATCAGTGCAGTGAGAAAGGACGTGCCCGTAGAAGTTTTCCTGTGATTAAAATGCAATGTTATTTACTTTCACGTCATAATTTGTTGTTCATGTAATACATACGGATGGGGGTGAAATATGGACAGCATAACAGATCCTAACCCTTTCGCGACACCCATAACACCACAACACATATTTAACCACAAAATACACAGCACACTACACCTAACAGCACGTATCATCATACACAGTACAAGATAACACACTTACCGTGCAAAGCACATCACACACAACACGACACACACACACCAAAACATAATAATACACACCAAAACACATTACACACTAAATGCACTACACACCGAAGCATTTCACTGTCCCAGACCACAGACAACTAGAAGCACATCACGCACACGACAAAACGCGCCACACTACGCACATCATGCACAGGGTAAGGCACACGGCACCACGCCAAACCACACAACACGCCACACCGAACACAACATACCACACCATACTAAAACATTACATAAAACTCACCACGCCACACCACAAAAACCACACCAAATCACACCAAACCATATACCTCAGCACTGCTGACCACAAAAACCAAACCCCACTCAAACACTCACACTCACACAACTCCCTACCACTCACCATCATACCTCACATTACCACTCCCAGTCACACCAAACTTTACAACTCACAATCACACCACACCTTATCACTCAATACCACCACACCCTATCACTCACAATCACACCACACAACACACTATACAGAACAAAACAGAGCACGTCGAAAGACAAAACGAAACACTACATACTACAACACAAAACGTATAATAGCACACACCGCACTACACATTACTTCTTTCACCCCCACAACTCTTCACACCAAGCAAACCAGAGACACCACAGCACAAACCACACCAGTCTACGAATACAAGAACACAGCACACACATACACCCTCCATACAACCACACCACTAACACCACTCTAGAACTCACCACACCACACATCACACGCCAAATACTATGCATCACACACACACACACACACACACACACACACACACACACACACACACACACACACACACACACACACACACACACACACACACACACACACACAAGAGGAATTGGGAACACTAAAGGAGTAGAGGGAGGACTCAAAAACAAAGATCGAGGAAAGTTCAACGGAATAGAAAAGTATTTTTTTTTTTTTTTTACAAAGTAATTGGATTGCAGGTACAAAACTGGTACATAACCAGCAGAGAATAAAAAGAAGGAAGGTAACAGACTCAAGCTATGGCAAGGCTGTAAACAAGATGGTTAAGTTAGTGTACTCAATTGTAGACGGAATGGTATCTAAATTAATAGAGATGAAAGAGTATACCAAAGAAAAAGAACCTCATATTATTCACCTAACTGAAAAAAATTAACCCCAAGGATATCAAAGGATACCCTAAACTTAATATGGAAAAGAGATAGGATTTAAAAAAAAGGAGGAAGAATGATAAAATTAACGAAGAAAAATCTACAAGGAAATAAAATAGAACTAGATATACCCTCACAAGTAGAACTGATTGCAGTAGAGATTAATACATCTGAAAGGAAATTAATTTTGGCAAATTTATATGTGCCACCCAGAACAAACGCTTGGAAAAGAGGCGAATATGAAGACCTGGCAGAGAGTTCAGTTCAGAGTTTAAGAGCATTACTACATAGAATGGAAGAAAAATCTGAAAGACTTATATTAACTGGAGATTTCAATACAAATATAAATTGGAATACTCTAGACATTAGAACCCACGAAAGCTGTTGGGACCAAAAGCCCCTGGATCTTGTCCAGGAGTTTTTCCTAACACATCATGTAAAGGAAAACACCAGAAAAAAAGGACTTGATGATCCATCAGTACTAGATCTTATATTTACAAGGCAAGAAAATGATATTGACAAGACAATGTATCACCTCCATTCGGCAAAAGCGGCCATGAAGTATTAAATTCCAACTTTAGGACTGCATATGACATAGTTTACAGTAATGAGAATTACAAAAAGAGCTTAAACTACAAAAAGGGCAACTACCATGACTTAAAGAAGTACTTCTTAGAAACAGATTGGGAAAAGCAGCTTTGTGAACAAGATTTAAATGTTATATATAGAAAAACTTTTGGATTTTATGAAATAGGAGTCAAAATTACATCCCACAGTACAAAGAAACTGAAACGAAAATTAATAAATGATTTAAGAAAGAATAAAAAATCAAAAGAAAAAAAGAGGTTTGTGGAATAGATACAGAAGATACAATAGTAAGAGAGCATCTAACAACTATAAAAGAAGCAAGAACGATTATACAAGGATAAGAAGAGAAGCCCAAAGACAGCTTGAGGAAAAGATAAAAGTAGTGACCAACTGAAGCTACAGTATTTTACAGCTACCTCCAAAACAAAGCTAAAGTTAAAGATAAAATACAGTCCATTACAGACGAGGGGATCACCTATACACAAGAAAAATATATTTGTGAAGCAATAAATAAAAATTTCGAATCCGTGTTTACAAAAGAAAACAGTTTTCAGAGATGATATGGAACATGCACGTCCATACATATTAACAGATATACAAATATCAGAAAAAAAGATCCAGGAAGAGTTATGTTAATTAGACAAAGGAGAAGCAAATGGTCCTGGCAAAATTTCATGATGGGTGCTATATGAATATGAGAAAGTTTTTTTTTTTTTTTTTTTTTTTTTTTTTTTGTACGACTCTGGGCTTGACAGCCTGCTCCCAAGGCCCAGTAGTCCTCCTACATACAATGCACCTCTACATGTAGTAGACCAATATATTTAATATTCAAGGAATCCATAGTTCAAGGCAAATAGGGTTTTATATAGCTAGAGTTGCAAAATTTTAAGGGATCAGTGTGAAAATTGTACCATAAATTGACAGTAATGTGCAACATATTTCAGTCATATTGCATGCAGATCTGAACATAAAAAATAAAAAATATATATAAATACAAATGTACGTAATGCACAGAAAATTGCGTGTTTTTTGCATCAACAAAATGAGATACTTAGCATAAACAACTTCTAAGAATTGACTGAAATTTATTTTGTGACTAGAGCAATACGTTAATAACATTTGTGAAGAACTTTCCCCTATGAAGAAAACTATATTTTATATTATGCAAACATTACAAAAAGCCTAAAGATTAAAATGAGACCAAAAACTTGAAAATCTGTCCATAAATAATGATATAGAGTCTCTACAAAGTGAGGAAACTTTAAAAAAAATAGTTATGAGAAAACGAGCGTTGAAGTTTGTGAATGCCGTTGCTTTGTCCGGGTTGGTCTGTAAGTGTTGTTTTGCATGTATTGTGTAATATATTATATATCTGCATATCTAGATGGTTTTCTAACCTAGCTTGTGCAGTAAGGGTGTTCTTTCAGGTTTGCAGTGATAACCCTCACCACTGCAATGCTGACTGCTGTGTATATTTTTCATCAAAATATCCCTGTTGATACATTTAACAAAAACGTGGGTTCCTAATGTGCCCCTGCAGCATAATGAGGATCAGCAGTGATCTTGCACTTCTTTCTTGGTCTAGAAGGGCATTCCATCTCTCGGTACATGTCCCACCTATGAGGAAAATAAATAATGTCCTCAGTGCGTTCGAATCCAAGATCGCTAGCAAGGTGTCCTTTTTCATAGCCCATATTGTAAAACAAACAGAGGCGCACCCAGGGGGGGGGCCACCGGGCCCGCCCCCCCCCCCTTAGCTCTCTGAATCCTTTATAATTTTATATTTATTTCGATAACAGCAAAATATGAAAAATTGCCAAGTACAAACAAAGACTCAGAGTGTGTATTGACGTTTCGCCTCGTGGCTTCCTCAGGCTCAGAATACAATTGCTGAATATACACCACATTTCCTGTATATATAGCAAAAGGCAGTGGGGATGTGAGGGGTGAGGTATTGGCTAGGGGTGGTAAGGGGGATACGTAGGGTAAGGAAGTTGAGGTCCAAGGGAAAGGGATTACAAATCACGGCACAAAGACGGAGAGAAACAAGGGACAGGTGAAGTGGGAAGTCCTTAGGGAGAGGGAAGGAATGTTGGGTAAGGAAATAGAGGTCACATGGGGAAAGTGATTGGGAATCCCAGCTCAGGTGTGTGTGTGTGTGTGTGTGTGTGTGTGTGTGTGTGTGTGTGTGTGTGTGTGTGTGTGTGTTCTTACCTAATTGTTCTTACCTAATTGTATCTTTACAGGAATGAGTCAGGCTCGTACTGTCCCGTGTCTTAAACCATATTTATCGTACATATCCTTAAATTTGTGAATTGTTTTGGCACACACTATTTCATTCGGTAGTGCATTCCATTGATCAATTGCTCTGTTTGGGAAACTGAATTTCCTTACGTCTTTATCACCTCTCTTCTTATGCAGTTTTTTGCAGTGTCCTCTTGCTGATGCTTCTCCATATGTTAAGTAATCATTTATGTCTATTTTCTCCTTTCCTGATATGCACTTATATAGCATTATCATGTCACCTCTTTTCCTTCTCTCCTGTAAAGTTGGTAGATTCAGTTTATTTAGTCTTTCTTCGTAGCTTAGGTCCCTTAAGCTTGGTATCCATCTTGTAGCGGCCCTTTGAACTTTTTCAATCTTGTCTATATGCTTTTTGAGATGAGGACTCCAAACTACTAATACATATTCCAGGGTTGGTCTAATGAATGATGTTATTATCCTTCTTAGCATGTCTTCATTTATGTATGTGAATGCTATTCTCATATTTGCAAGCAGTGTGTACATGTTCCGTACCTTCTCGCTGATGTGGTCAGCCGGAGATAGTCTGTTATTGATAATCACACCTAGATCTTTCTCTCTTTCTGATGTGTATAGGGTTTTATTTCCTAACTTATAATCCCAATCAGGTCTTTTTCCACTTTTACCAAACTTGATTACATGACACTTGTCCACATTGAATTCCATTTGCCATGTACTACTCCATTCATGAAGTTTATTTAATTCTTCTTGTAGCTCTTTGCAAGAGTCTGTGTTAGTAATTCTCCTTTGTATTTTTGCATCATCTGCAAACATATTCAGATAGCTCTCATTTCCAGTGTTACTGTTTATATCATTTATATACAATAAAAACATGATTGGTGCCAGCATTGAACCTTGTGGTACTCCACTAGTCACTTCTTTCCATGATGAGTAGTTTCCTCTTAGTACTGTCCTCATTTCTCTTTTTATGAGAAAGTCTTGCATCCAACAAAACATTTTGCCTCGAATTCCTCCTTGATGGTACAGTTTCCATAAAAGTCTTTGGTGTGGTACTGTGTCAAAAGCTTTCTTGAAATCTAAATAGATACTGTCCACCCATCCTTCCCTTTCCTGTATTGTGTTTGTTACTCTGTCATAGTAGCTCAACAGATTAGTAACACATGATTTTCCTTTTCTGAAACCAAACTGTCTTTTTGTTATCATACTGTGTTCTTCTAGATGATTTACCCAAGATTTTCTTATAAGTTTTTCTAATACCTTGCTTACAACACTGGTCAGTGATACTGGTCGGTAGATGAGTGGATTTTGTCTATTTCCTTTCTTGAATAAGGGGACAATATTTGCTTTTTTGCAAATATCAGGTAGTTTACCTTGACTCAAGGATTTCTTGAAAATTATAAATAATGGTTTACTTAACTCCTTTGCACATTCTCGTAATACCCAACATGAAATTTCATCAGGACCACTTGCTTTTCCTCTGACTAATCTACTTAACTCCTCCTGTATTACTTTTTCTGCTATTTGTATATCTGGTAGTATGTGTGGACATGCGTGTTCCACATAGTCCCTCTCAAATTTTTCTTCTGTAAAAACTAATTGGAAATTCTTATTTAGTGCTTCA
Organism: Coenobita brevimanus; assembly: GCF_032717465.1. Lineage (NCBI taxonomy): Eukaryota > Metazoa > Arthropoda > Malacostraca > Decapoda > Coenobitidae > Coenobita > Coenobita brevimanus. Next base: position 14,840,930 of record NC_136997.1, read on the forward strand.
CAAATATCTTTCTCTTGTGTATAAGTGATTCCCTCGTCCGTAATGGATTGTATTATATCTTTTACTTTGGTTTTGTTTCTGATATAGCTGTAAAACAGCTTTGGTTGATCACTACTTTTATTTATTATATCCTCCTCAAACTGTTTTTGGCCTTCCCTTCTTATTCTTGTATAGTCGTTTCTTGCCTGTTTGTAATTATTATACGCCCTTTCACTATTGTGTCTTCTGTATCTATTCCACAACAAATCTCTTCTTTCTTTTGATTTTTTACATTCTGTATTGAACCATTTCTGTATTTTCTTATCTGCTTCTTTGTGCTGTGGGATGTACTTCTGGACTCCTATTTCATAAAATTCACAAAAATTTTTGTATACAGCATTTAAATCTTGTCCTCTAAGCTCATTTTCCCAATTAACTTCTAAGAAATACTTCTTTAGGTCTTGATAATTTCCCTTTTTATAGTTTAGGCTCTTTTTGTAACTATCATTGCTGTTTACTATGTCATATGCTATCCTGAAGCTATAATTTAGTACTGCATGATCGCTTTTGCCGAGTGGAGGGTGATATATTAAACTGTCAATATCATTTTCATGCCTTGTAAATATTAGATCTAGCACTGAAGGTACATCAAGTCCTCTTTTTCCGGTGGTTTCCCTCACATGTTGCGTTAAGAAAAACTCTTGTACGAGATCCAGGAGCTTTTGGTCCCAACAGCTTGGCTATCTAGAGTATTCCAATTTATATTTGTATTGAAGTCCCCAGTTAGTATAATTCTTTCTGATTTCTCTTCCATTTTATGTAGCAATGATCTTACAGGTCCTCATATTCGTCTCTTTCCCATGTGTTTGATCTGGGTGGCATGTACAAATTGGCTACAATTACTTTACCTTCAGATGTGTCGATCTCTACTGCAATCAGTTCTACTTGTGATGGTATATCTAGTTTTATTTCCTTGACTTTTAGATTTTTCTTAGTTAATATTATAATTCCTCCTCCTTTTTTTAAATTTCTGTCTCTTCTCCATATATTGTATTCCTCTAAGTTTAGTATGTCATTGGATATCCTTGGTGTTAATTTTGTTTCAGTTAGGCATATTATTTGTGGTTCATTTTCTCTGACATAATCATTCATCTCTAGTAATTTAGATACCATTCCATCCACATTTGAGTACATCAACTCTATCATCTTGTTTATATACTTGTCATGACATGGTTCTACTATCTTCCTCCTTTTTCTTCCATCCTGTTTGTGTACCACTTTCGTACCTGTAATCCTATTAATTTGTAAAAAAAAATTCTTCTTCTCCTCTTCTGATCTTCCCTCATTTTTTGTTTTTGCTTCCTCCCTTTTCTCTTTCAGTAAATCCAGTTCCTCTTGTGTTAGGCATCTTTTTATCCATACATTTTTGAACTCCTCTTTTTCCATAAGATTCTTTGCATTTTTTAGTATCTCTTCCACAGTGTTTACACTCTGGAAAGTCACCTTTAGAGGTCTTGTCTTGCTTTTCTCGTATTTTCCTAACCTTTTGTGTTCCTCTTTGTCTTTACTACAGATTTCCTCTGATACTTCTTTCAGTAAGTTCATTACATTTGTCATCTCCTTTTTGTCTCTTGTGATCTTGTTTTTAACTTCTTCCTCTTCTATACCAGTGATTACTATTGATTTGTTTATCTCTACTGAATCTCTGACTAACTTTGGATTGTTTTGGATTATTCTTTTCACCTCCTTTTTGATGCTTTTTTCCTCCACCCTTGTTTCTAAGTCTTTCTTTACTTTCACCATTTCAGCATACGTGGTTTCTACATCGTTTTTGTAGCTTTGCACAGCTTCATTCACTTGTGTTATCTTCTCCTCAATATCACTGCTCTGGACAATAAGACTGCTAACTTGCCTAATTGTCTCTGTGTCATTTTTGAACTCTTCCATAACACACTCGTGTGTGTGTGTGTGTGTGTGTGTGTGTGTGTGTGTGTGTGTGTGTGTGTGTGTTTTATGCGAGGAAGAAGGAACCAAAGGCCAAGAGCCCGCAATAACTGTTCCCTGGAAGAGAAAAACAAAATACAATAGAGAGCCAAATTCAAGATCCGATCATTTCGAGATGCCTGGACACACTGTGTTTGAAAGACTGGAGATCATAGGCAGCAGGAAATACAGACAGAGGGAGACAGTTCCAGAGTTGACCTGTTGCATAAATGAAAGACTTGGAGTAACGGTTAACTCTTGCATGAGAGAGTTGGACAGAAAAGGGATGCAAGTTTGCCAGACGGGTACTACGAGCCCGTCATAGAGGTGGAGGAATGCATGCAGACAGTTCAGAGGAGCAGTGACTGTTAAAGTAGCGATAGAAAAGAGATAAAGATGCAACAGTGTAGCAGCCTCTTGCAGTCTACTGTACACTCACTGTGCATCACACCAACTTAATATAGCACTAGGACGTGCTCTCACTGTTCCTAGTGTCTGGAACATGCTTGGCATTGTTTCAGAAGTTTCAGAGTTTTTAGTTGGATCTGCAGCAAGGGTATAGGTCCAAGAGAAGAAGGTTGATGAATATGTACCAGACTCCCGCAAGAAACGAGTGAAGCCTCTATGCAGAACTAGGTGGGTGGAGCAGCATGAGCCTTTAAGAACATTTGACCTGTTGCTGATACCAATAGTGTTGGCCCTAGAGGATATTCAGGGGTTGGGCAACACAGATGCTGTAGCAAAGGCATCTTGCCTTCTAGCAGGCATAACACGCTTTGAATTTATTGTCACCCTACAGATAGCAGTTTTGTTATTTGGCATTACCCAACCTCTGTCTGAGAGCCTTCAGAACCCCACTCACACACTCACAGAATCCATGGAGCTAGTTGAACAAGTCAACAAGGCAGTGTCAGCCAGTCGAGAAGAATTTTCCTTGTTAATGGATAAAGCATTAAAACTGACTGATGAACTAGATGTTCCTGTCTCAGTCCCTAGAACTACCAAACGACAGGTTCATTGGTCAAACAGTTGCTCGTCAACTGACCCAGCAGAGTTCTACAGGAGCAACAGCTGGTATCCATTCATTGACCAGATGATGACAGAACTGAATGCTCGTTTTCCTAAGGAGCATCCCACCATTCATTTACAAGAAATCCTTGCACTGTTTATTGAAAAGGCCAGCCTTACCTCCATCGAGCAGGCTGCAAAAGTATATGAAGAAGATTTGCCAAACTTAACCAGTCTTCTGCCAGAACTTCTTGTATGGCGAGAGATGATATCCTTCCTAGACAGAACGCAGTTTCCCAAAGACATAAGTGAGATGTTTCAGATGACAAGCAATCTTCCAAATGTGCGTGTCATTCTGCGTATTTTGATGACATTACCTGTCACAAGTTGCTCTGCAGAGTGAGGATTTTCAGCCTTAAAGAGAATGAAAACAGGTCAGCGGTCAACGATGACCGAAGACCGATTGGAGGCACTGATACTTATGAGTATTCATGGCAAAGAAAAACTTTCAACCGATGAAGTAGTTGAAAAATTTATGAAGATGTGTTCTCGTCATCATTGCGAATAGAAAGACATCCTGCATTTAAAGAAGCATAAGTCGTAGTAAGAGGAAAAGATGGATCATGACGGAGTGTTCAAGAGTTGACCAGTTGTGTATATGAAAAACTGAGAGTACCAGTTAACTTTTGTATTAGAAATCTGGACAGAATAGGGTTGAGACTGAATGGCTTGTTCTTTGATACTTTGTTAAAACGAAAAATATAAACAAATAAGTTTCTTTAAATAACTGACGACCTACCAAATAATCTATCATTCTATCAGTATATATATATATATATATATATATATATATATATATATATATATATATATATATATATATATATATATATATATATATATATATATATATATATATATATATATATATATATATATATATATATATATATATATATATGTATATATATATATATATATATATATATATATATATATATATATATATATATATCAGCAAGTCAGGTCAGGTGCGGGTAAGGGGATGGGTCTGTTATGATGTGGCAGGGGTAAACCAGCTCTGCTGTCGGGCCCTGCTGCGGATGTCACTGATTGCATTGCGCAGTTGACCTTTGTGCGGTGTGGTGCGGTGAGGATCTGTCCGTTCTCCCCTTGGGGCTAAGATGCTAATGAATGTGTTTGAATGGATGAGCAAATGGGGAGTGTGTCGTCCTGTCTCGGCTACCTCCCTTTCCTTGGGGGAAGCAGCCTAGGTGTATATATATATATATATATATATATATATATATATATATATATATATATATATATATATATCAGCAAGTCAGGTCAGGTGCGGGTAAGGGGATGGGTCTGTTATGATGTGGCAGGGGTAAACCAGCTCTGCTGTCGGGCCCTGCTGCGGATGTCACTGATTGCATTGCGCAGTTGACCTTTGTGCGGTGTGGTGCGGTGAGGATCTGTCCGTTCTCCCCTTGGGGCTAAGATGCTAATGAATGTGTTTGAATGGATGAGTAAATGGGGAGTGTGTCGTCCTGTCTCGGCTACCTCCCTTTCCTTGGGGGAAGCAGCCTAGGTGTATATATATATATATATATATATATATATATATAACTTAGAACTATAAAACTTATATGTAAACTTCAGGAAACTGGCAAATGCCCCCCCCCCCTTAGAAAATTCCCGGGTGCGCCCCTGAAAACAAACATGACTAAGCAATGGCAAACTCAAGAACTGACTTACTCAGACTTTTAACCTTGGGACAAAGTTTCCAACTTCTTGCATGTAGCGATTCGTTTGGGTTCTGCGTCTTGCCCTTCATACAATGTCTTAGGAGTTTCTCATCAGTCAGTCTTATGTACACTTGGCGTAGTATTTCCTTTTCCTTTCCAACCAATGGGACTTGTACACTCGTGATCACTAATCTCTGACCAGAGAGTTAGCCAAAGTCGTGGCCAGGCGTAGGCTACACAGTTAGACACACTCCACCGTCGTTTCAGAAAGGTTTAGTGTTTCAATGAACAATGTTCTAAGCATCACTGAAGCACTTTTGTTTCACATATTACATTACTTTCTCAAGTAATATATGCATGTTAAGAAATAGACAAATTTGGTCATGGATGTTATTTTTAGTCTACATTGAGTGCGTGATATTTGAATTTCATACACTGTTTTATTAACCTGTTTATCATTTCACTGACCTATTTCTTGAGGCGAGCCTTTAACCGAAGTGTTGGTAGGTGATAGCAGAGAAATATCCACGATTGCCAGCCGGCATTCACGCGACATATTCTAAGAATGCTTTATAATACTTATATCATTGACAGAAATTTACTGTTACTACTACTTTGAATTGAATGTTTTTTTTTTTCCTCTAGTTATAACAGGCCCCGTTGCCCATAGATATAAATAAGCCTAGATGCCACATGACACTATTTCTATGCGTCTGCGCGGCCGCCATCTTGGAAAGGTCGAGGCAGACGATGTCGTGTTCCAGACGATGATCAAAGCTGACCACTATTTACGTAGAAATGCAACAACACTGTGCTGCTTGTGGGTGTAGAAAGCGTCGGAATATATCTATGGTGACACCGATAACACGAGCTGCTCAACTGCCTGGTTATGCAAACGTCCCTCAGCTGCTTCTCTATCCTCCGAAAGGAGGATGGTGAGTTGCAGAAGGGAAATTTAAGCATGCAGTCCACCAAGTTCATGTTTCAGATGAACCAGGAACCACAACCTCTACCACCACTGTAGTGCCCGGAAGTGATAATGAGTTTTATCTAGTTCATCTTATATGACCAAAAGTTCCGTTAAGTGAGAAAGAGTGGCCGAGGCATGGCTGTTACCAGGCGGACGTGTCCAGAACATTGATTACTTACCTAGTTGCTAAGTCACTTTTTTTTTTCCTACTGTAATTCACTAGTATTAAGTCTCTTTATAATATAAAATCTCGAGTTGATGGGAACATGTGCCTTTGTTCACATAATCCAGCATAATGTACGCGTGCGCAAAGTGATGTAAAGCACGATAATTTTCATTATTTTTCGATGTAAGGGTATAAAGTGAGAGGTGATGTTGAGTAATTATTGTAACTAGAGAATGTTATTTTTTTTTTGAGTAATCGATTGTAAGGGGAAAGACATCACACTGAGTCTATCTCGAGTCTGTAATAATTAAAATATTAAATTGCGTATGCCATCATACCCCCCTCCCCTTTGCATCACTCACGCAGTTTTGGCGTCTGACTCGCTCACCGGCCGTGGTAAGTGGCAGTTGGTCGGTGCTGTCGTCATCCTCCCCCCCCCCCTCCAAGGAATTCTGTAAGTAATTTGATATTAATAATATGTCTGATATGTTCAGGCGCGAATAGTGATATCCCACGAGTGATAATAGTGATGAAATTAAGAAACAGACTCGGGTAGAATCATGTTGTCCTTCCTCAGGAAGTGTGTAGCGGTGATGCCATTAGCCTTTGGAGAAGTGAGTCCTGTGTTCCCGCTCATCTCCCCTACATTTTTGAGCTGAATAGTGAGGTATTTCCCATAGTTTTGTGTACTGTACTGTATAGTATTATTATTTAGTAACTGGAATACGAAATGCTACAGAGTTCTGTCTGAGCCTCAGATAAATGTGATTTTTTTTTTTGTAAGCCAAGTATTAGGTGCCCGGGGACTGTGAATTATTTATTATTGTGTTGAAATGACTCTGCAATTCAGTATTTGTTAGGGCTATGTTGTGAGTAAATGTTCACATAGTTACTTTGTGAGGCACAATGATATTGATACAGTGATGATTTTCATGGTTAGAATTACAGAAGTGGTGACATGTAGAGGTGTATGGTATGTAGGAGGACTGCTGGGCCTTGATAGCAGGCTGTGAAGCCTATGCCCAGAGTCGGACACATAAAAAAAAAAAAAGTCATTCATGCTTACTGTATTTGTTATAGTACTTTTTCTTCTATGTTATCCCTACAATAAGTATTATTTTGAGCAGACCAGTTTGTCTGTAGTGCCATGTGTTATTCTATCATTACTTGAGATGCCGAGTGTTGTAACTCATGTTTCTTTATTATGAGACCTTCCTGATCATGTGAAGGGATTACTTGCATTGGGGAGAACAGTTATTCATTATACATATTAACTTCTAGCAGGTCCAAGTGTGGAGGTCTAAGTACCAGTGAGAGTCCAAGTCCAGGCGTGGAGGTCGAAGTCCCAGTGAGTCAAGGTCCCAGTGTGGAAGTTAAGGTCGGGAGTTGCAGAGGACTGGAGCAGTGAAATTTGTGCTCAGGGGGACGATTATGAAGAAACACATTGGACCGGGACAGAGGAGCTAAGTTGTGTGGATTTGATATTAGAACCATATAGAGATATATTTTTTGAACAATGTGCCAACTGATTCAGGTTTAATCTGTAAAGCAAGTAGCTGGGGATTTCTACTTTTTGGTCTTGTTAATACACATTCCCTCCCACTCAAACTTTATTGTTTGTATAACCCTTGAGAACTGGTGGTATAGAGCTTACCTAGTAGTTCATTAATGTGCAACTTAGAAGCATTCTAGGAAACTGCGAAGGTTGGGCTTGGATTGGCCTAGTTGGAGACTGGCCCCATCATTTTGGCATGCTACCACTTGAAATATAATAAATGTAACCGAAGAGGCCACTAATGGGAGAGAGTCTCCATCAATCTGAGTTCCTGACCGTTCCAGCACACAGTGGTCATCAATAGTGACTTGTTTTCTGCCCCTTTTGACCATGTAAATGTCTGGATCGCAGAGGTGACAGTACAAGTGGTGGCACAGCGTTGGGATGACCTATTAATGTGAGGATAATATAACTTGAAATTAAAGTAATAGCTCATCCCCCAGTTCTCAAAGGTATATGTACGTTGCATTATGTGTAGAATTATAAGGTATGTGTATTTGTGTGTACTATTTTGGTGTTGGAGCTGAGCATTCACCTCCTGGGGTTGCTCAAGTTGCAGTTGGGGCATTTTATTAGTTGAGCATTCACCTCCTGGGTTGCTCACGTTTGTATAATTTATGATGGAATCCCGTGTAGAAAAGTTAATCGACCTTGAAACTGAAATGCCTGAGGGAGTAGAGGTGAAACAGGAACCCTCCGCAATTGATGAGTGTTTTGAGCGTGTTAGAACGTTGGAGATGTTAGGCCCATCCGGACTCACCCCAACCAAGGTTGGCGGTCCATCTCAGTATACTCCCGTTAAGTCTGGAAATCCATTTAGGCAGTCAACTCCACAGTGGTCAAATTTGCCTGTAGTAGGTATGCAGAGCTGTCAGGGAAATTCGGTAGTACTAGAGTGTAAGGATGTTGATGTTCTAAAGATGAGTGAAATGTATGATCTACATACTAGGACCCTGGTCGATCACTTCTTGATGCAGGTACAGTCAGTGACCGCTAACTTAGAACAGCGAAAGGCGGTAGCACTCACTCGTATGGACACAGAGTTGCGTACATATGTTCTGGGAGAGTTAAGCTTATGTGAGGCAGGTGGTACTTATGAGGACATTAAGACATTGTTGCAGTGTGAGTTCGGAGGTCCCAAAGGGATCGTTGATGCATTCCACGAGCTTGCCCAAATGGAGTATAACTTTGAGGATCCACCTAAGAGATTTGTTAGACAGTTCAGGACTAACTTTAGGGCAATTTGTAGAGAACATCCCCATATTAACCCTCCCAATGTGGAGCAGTTGTGGAAGAAAACTGTGTTACATAACGTACTGTAGGATGTGAGGGAACGATTAGAGTTGTTTAAAGATCTAGGAATGGAGGAGACCTTTATTGCAGAATTAGAGAGAGAAAGGGGTTATAGACAGTGGCGTAGAGTGGCAAAAGTTGTGGATGAACAAGGGTCTGTTGATAATGTTCCAACCCCTACTAGAATCACACCTCCAGTTGTTAGAGACAATGCTCATCCAGTGACTCAAGTACCCAAACGTCAGGTATCCTTTAAACCTAGACCTACAATGTGGCCTTGTAGGTGGTGTTCAAATGGCAGTAAACATGACCGGGTGAGTTGTCCAAGGAAACCAGAGCGAGGAAGTTGTTTTGATTGCTTGAAAGCTAACTCTAGAAGGGGACATGAGGGATGCCCTGGTAGACCTAACTTTAGAAAACCAGACAGAAGCATGCCCAGTACATTTCCCACAACAGCTAATTCCCTCCCACAGCAGGATTCACAGTTACAGCCAGACTCCCAACCGCCTAGGGAATGACTAGAGGCCCATGAGGTAATGCAGGTTGCCAGTCATGTTGTGTGTAGCATACAGGATGTAGATCAGAATGAGAGTTGTCAGAATCTGTCAGCTACTGAGGTGGAGGAAATCCGAAAAGTTCGAGGTGAAGTAGACACTCCAGTGATACGCTTGATTTTGGGACAGTATTATGTTTCAGCTTTTGTAGATACTGGTAGTGTAGCAACATTGATGAAAGAAAGTACAGCAAATAGATTAGGATTAAAGATTAGCAAGTGCTGACGTTCATTGCATTCAGCATCCAACCATAAGTTAACTGTTGTTGGCCAGGTTTCGTCGGTAGTGCATATTGCCCCCGAGACAAGCGTAGTTCAGCGATTTGTAGTGGTCCCAGACTGTTATTTGTCAATCGAAGTGCTCATGGGTGCGGACTTAAGTGGTAGGGCAATTTTCCTTTGGGATGGAGAAGGTCAGGTTATGCATTCGGGTGGTCAGCAGTACGAGGTCCGAAATAAGCTTTGCCAGACAGTGATCAGAATAAAGTTCCAGACTAACCATACGAGAAAGGCAGAAGGAGAGCTAGTACAAGTGAAGTGTAGGACCATGGTACCTGCACAGACGTTGATGTCAGTACCCATTGCATTGAAAGACAGAAAACTCGGAGATGTCTTACATGTTAGTAAATTTCAGAAGGCCAGGGTCATTAACACCAAATTGTTGCATGAGAGTTAGTGAGAATGGGACATGCTATTTACCCATTGCCAATGTAACCAAGGGACCAGTGAAGCTAAACCCAGGACAAGTGTTGGGGACGTACCATGTTGCTGACGAGTCGAATATCACTTATCTTAGCCCCAAAGAACAGGAGAGAAGTCCTCTTGAATTAGTGCAACCAGTAGGCGAGGCAGAGGGTGACCTTGTGGCACCAGTAGTTCGGGTCGAAAATACTTTGTTACCACACATGGATCAGCCACAAGATGGGAGTGACTGACGTGCTGCGCTTAATTCAATTCTCAGAGAGCTGAAGTGGGCACATTTGTCTGAGTCACAGAGGGACAAATTGAGAGAGTTGATATTGCATAATAATGCACTGTTCATTCTTGGTCCGAAGGAAATTGGCACCCTTAAAGTACATGAAGCCCACAATGATACTATTGACTCTTAACCCGTGCGTATGCCCTTGTATCAACATCCTGAGCAAGCAAGGAAGATAATTTCAGAGATGATCGATGAGATGATTGATAAGGATGTGACTGAGGAATCGAACGCTGCATATTTAGCCCCCATAGTCTTAGTCAGCAAGCCGGATGGCAGTAAAAGGATGTGTATTGATTATCAGGTTCTTAATAAGGTCAAGATAGATATCCAACCCCTACCCCAATTAGACGAATTAGTAGAGGAAAGTGCTGGGAAAAAATTTTACTGCACTCTTGACATGAAAGATGCCTACCTCCAAGTTCGGTTGGATGAAAGCTCTCGAGGCTTGACAACTTTTCCTGATGGAGTTAATTTGTTTAGATACAAGCGCATACCTTTCGGATTGTCTGTGAGTCCAGCAATTTTCACGAGGAAAATGCAGCAAGTGTTAGCCCCTTTAGTTAGAGAAGGTTGGTGCCGTAACTACCTAGACGATGTTGTGATTTGGGCAGACTCTTTCGATCAGACGCTAGACCGACTGAAGATTACCTTTGGAAGATTAGAGCGTTAGGCTTAGTTAGGGATAATGAGCTCTCATAGTTAGGACTTTAATTTTTTTTTTTCCCCAGAGTTAGGGAACTGTACATGTGAGGGGCAGTTCTACCTGAAGGTCTCCACCTGGAGGTTTCCTACTTGCTTTGAGAACCTCGAGCACTGAGAGTATGTAATACCCAAACTGCAGTATAGGATTGCTCAGAGAGAGAGGGGAAGTTTCCAGTTTCTCTACAGGGCTTGGAAAAGTTGAACTATGGGGCTCTCACATGTTAGGAGAGGTAGATAGGTTTCACTCGGTCTCTCTGGACAGAATGCAGTGGAGCGACTCGTGTCACTCTTAACTAAGCACAAAGTTTCTCCTGGTAGCAGGACATTCTTCTTGTGAGTAATATGCCTGGTGAGTGGCATACGTCGTCAGTTGCATATAGTGAGTAGCAGGAGAAAATTTACTCGTGGTAGAGGATTTTTTTTTGTGGACATGATAGCCGCCGACTGTTCTCGAGCATGGAGCGTCTGTAATATCCCACAGTCGCAGTATAGGACACGTTGGCTGGAGTTTTGGAGGCGTGTAGATTGGTTTCCCCTCACGAGCAAGGAGCGTGTGAAACACCCCACAGTAGCAGTATTGAGGGAGACTGGTCAAGTAGATGAACATACGTACCGTGTGTGTTAAGTATGGGTACTGGGTATTCCTGAGGAGTATGGGTCCAGTCGCCCGAACTTTTGGTCTTCCCTAACCGTGGGCGGATGTAGTGCCCGGAAGTGATAATGAGTTGTATCCAGTTCATTTTATATGACCAAAAGTTCGATTTAGTGAGAGTGTGGCCGGGACATAGTTGTTACCATGCGGACGTGACCAGAACATAGATTAAGTTACCTAGTTGCTAAGTTACTTTTTTTTCCTACTGTAATTTACTAGTATTAAGTCTCTTTATAATATAAAATCTCGATTGGATGGGAACATGTGCCTTTGGTCACGTGATCCAGCATAATGTACGCATGTGCAAAGTGATGTAAAGCACGATGATTTTCATTGTTTTTCGATGTAAGAGTATAAAGAGAGGTGTTGGTGAGTATTGTAACTAGAGAATGTCATTTTTTTCGGGTAATCGATTGTAAGAGGAAAGACATCACATTGAGTCTATCACGAGTCTGTAATAATAATAATCTTAAATTACGTATGCTGTCATCCTCCCCCTCCCCCTTTGCACCACGCAGTTTTGGCGTGTCTCACTCGCTCACCGGCCGTGATAGGTGGCAGATGGTCGGTACTGTCGTCATCCTCCCCCCGCCCTCCAAGGTATTCTGTAAGTAATATGATATGTCTGGTATGCTGAAGCGCGAATAGTGATATCCCACGAGTGATAATAGTGACGAAATTAAGAAACGGACTCGGGTAGAATCAAGTGTTGTCATTCCTCAGGAAGTGTAACGGTGACACCATTAGCCTTTGGAGAAGTGAGTCCTGTGTTCCCGCTCACCTCCCCTACATTTTTGAGCTGAATAGTGAGGTATTTCCCATAGTTTTGTGTACTGTACTGTATAGTATTATTATTTAGTAACTGGAATACGAAATGCTACAGAGTTCTGTCTGAGCCTCAGAGAAATGTGTGATTTTTGTGGGCCAAGTATCAGGTGGCCAGGGCCTGTGAATTATTTTTTACTGTGTTGAAATGACTTTGCAATTCAGTACTTATTAGGGCTATGTTGCGAGTTAATGTTCACGTAGTTACTTTGCGAGGCACGATGATATTGATACAGTGATGATTTTTATGGTTAGTTATTCATGCTTACTGTATTTGTTATAGTACTTTTTCTGTTATTATTTGAGATGCCGAGTGTTGTAACTCATGTTTCTTTATTATGAGACCTTCCTGATCATGTGATGGGATTACTTGCATTGGGGAGAATAGTTATTCATTATTCATATTAACTTCTAGTGGGTCCAAGTGTGGAGGTCGAAGTACCAGTGAGTGAGTCAAAATCCAAGTGTGGAGGTCGAAGTACCAGTGAGTGAGTCAAAGTTCAAGTCTGGAGATCAAGGTTCCAGTGCATGAGTCAAGGTCCCAATGTGGAAGTTAAGGTCGGGAGTGGCAGAGGACTGGACCAGTGAAATTTGTGCTCAGAGGGACGATTATGAAGAAACACATTGGACCGGGAAAGAGGAGCCAAGTTTTGTGGATCTGATATTAGGACCATATACTTTCTTTTGAACAACATGCCAACTGATTCAGCTTTAATCTGTAAAAGCAAGTAGCTGGAGAAGATATCTATCTTTTGGTTTTGTTGATACACATTTCCTCCCACTTGAACTTGATTGTTTGTATAACCCTTGAGAACTGGTGGTATAGAGCTTACCTAGTAGTTTATTAATGTGCAACTCAGAAGCATTCTGGGAAACTGCGAAGGTTGGACTTGGGAACATGGGATGAGGCTATGGCATATCTAATATCTGACTTGTTTCATACCTCTGATTGGACTAGAAGCAATTGTGTTGTTTAATGCATCAAAAACTCAGTTCTTACATCTATCAACCCGGCAAAATCTTCCAATCTAATTTTTTACGACATTCAGCTCAGTCCTGCATGATCCGTAAACACATTTGGGGTTTCATTCACTAGGGATTTATCTTGGAAAGAACATATTACCTCTCTTGTTAAATCTGCTTCCAAGAGATTAAATGTACTAAACCGACCCCGTGCCCTCTTTACCCCAGCATAGGTTGTTGACTTTATACACGAGTTTCATTCGCCTCTCTGTAGAGTACAAGTCTCATGTGTGGGGAGGCTCCCCACATACAGCTCTACTCAGCCATATGGAGCCAAAGGCTTTTCGTCTCACTAATTCTCCTTTTTCTGGCTCCCTTCCACTTCTGTCTCTTCTCCGCACTGCTTTATCTTTATGTCTTTTCTATTGCTACTTCAATGATCACTACTTCTCTGAATTGTCTGTTTGTATTTGTCCACCACTAAGGTGGGTGAGAAGCACCCGTCTGCCAACAACTCTCATCCCCTTTCTTGTCAGCTTTCCAATGCAAGAGATAACCGCTACTCCCAGAACTTCATTACAGCAATAGGTCATCTCTGGAACTGTCTCTCTCTGTCTGTTGTTCTTACTGCCTAAGAACTCCAGTCTTTCAAACGCCATGTGTCCAGGCAACTCGAAATGTATGGATCTTGAATTTAGCTCTGTGTAATCTTGTTTTAGTTTTTTCTTGGAGGGGACAATTTGCGAGCTGATGGCCTTTGGTTCCTTCTTCCTTCCAGAAAAAAAAATCATTATTACTGAATTATCGATTGTATGAATATTCATTAGATGCTAAACGAGCAGGGGATAAATGGGCAGAGTTACTGGGGGAAGGGATAAGTATTTACTTCTCATAATATACCTCATTTCTGTTTCAAATAAAATTAAAGTTACTTTGCGTTCCGTCGATTAATGAAATGCTTTTAATTATTTAAACAGGACAGATTTATGAATTAAGAAATTAAATATCATCAATCTCAGTCTTTTTTCAGATTCTTAAATGATAACTGAAATGTTGTCTGGTACACTAAATATTTCCTACTTACTGAATCTGTCGATATTTTTAGGGGACCCTGAACAAATATTGCAGTGTATTTGACCCTGTTCAGTTGGCAAGTATCCTGTGGACAAATTAATGCCATTTTGGAAGCGACATTCCTCCTCTAAATACGTAATCGTTAACAATCCTCACTGGTCCAATACACTGTCTGTATTGCTGGAAACTTCAATTTCTATTGCAGATTGAAGTGACTTTGGATAATGTATAGATACACCACTTTTACAACTAATTGCATTGTGGTGGAGGAGTGACTCGAAAGTTTCCTCAGTATTTTTTTCTGAAGTTAGTCTTCCTTGTTTTTTAGCCAATATATTCATCTTCTCAAAGTAGTAAGACACACTGAGACAAGAAAGATATAAGCGCTTGATTTTTTTTTTTTTTTTCGTTCACTACGTATTGATTTATTTGTTATTAAATCATACCCATTAGATAAGAAAACAATTGTGAGTCAGCTCTCTTAAGTTTGTCAGGGGACATTATCAGAAGGCACTGACTGAGGATCGCATTCTACCTAACAATGAGATATTTCGTAACACCTCTTCCTTTGCGATGAATTTTCCAGGTCACACCTAAATAATTGTAATTCTCATGTAAGTCCCTGACTAAAACTTTGTCGATACTACGACGATCGACATAGACATTCATTATTCAGTCTTTTATTTTCCATCAGGAGCGTAACTGTCCTGGGGCCAGGCTACTCAATACAGACCTTTAAGGAAAAGCTGACCAGCCTCATCTGTCCCTGAGTGGTATTATGTGAGCAATGAACCCCAACCATCCCTTAGATGGAAAACCTTATAGATTCCATCTGGTGGAGCTCCTTAACACACTGGATCATCCTGTGTCATTTGGTTATATGATTACCACCCAACGTTTTAAATGGTTTCCAAGGTTGCCGGAAACCATTTGGCTTGTTACTTGGTGATATAAAAACAGAAAAGCGAATGGTAAGATGTAACAGGAAAATAATTCTCGAAGAAGAGGTGCTACGAAACCTGTCATGCCAGCTATAGCGTGCTGTCTTCTCTCGAGCCAGTATAGTTGGTGGAAGTTACAGGCTTGTCCGCCTCGAATACTCAGGCCTCAGTGCGAATGTCCTTTCTTACATCACTGCCATAGACTTTCTTTCCACTCACCTTAGCGAATACCATGCATGTTCAGAGGGAGTTTTGCAAGGACGACAACGATAACAATGATGGAAACTTGCTTTTATGTTTTGATAATGACCTGCTGATCTACCTTATGCATAAAAATAGTTAAACACAAGTTATAATGTTCATTACCAATATAAAACGCACAACAAAGTAATACATACCTATGATGAAACTATGAAATAACTGAACTAATAAAAACTTCAGGACCGTAGGCCACATCAATCGTAGACAAAAAAGCTGTGGTTATATTTTTTTTTTTTTCCCGCTTGGATATTGAATGATTAGCATTTCAACTTTTTTTTTCTTCATCTCTAATTCCTTCACTAGTCTGGCTCTTTGTTGGTATAATTGCTCTCATGCTTATATATTTTTCCATTCCATAAAATTTCTTGACAGTAGCTAGAAAAAAAAAATGAAGATGGTTGGGCTACTTTTTTCTCTTATATAATACAGCTGCTACTACTGAACTTTCACACACACACACACACACACACACACACATAAACTTCCTTTTATATTGTTATTTAACTGCCTACTGTTCATATCTAAACACCTTGCAGGCTATTTATTTTTATGTATCAAAATAATATGAAATAAACTCCCTTTTTCAAGGTCTTAAAAATATTTATAGGGCACGTTTGGTTTTATTATCTGGTTTATTATCAGATTTAATAATTGACGCATCTCACTCACACTGCTTCACTTTCCGTTACGAATAAACAGACATCTATCACCTGATCGCGAATGTTACTAATGTCAGACTGTTATTCTTCCGACAGCACTGATTGCAAGCATACTTAAGTTATACTATACTGTAGCATAGATTTATGAAATATATCCATTATATATTGTATTAACTATGTCATGAAGGCTCACACAGTGGACGTTCATGTAAACTATTCGAAGAGGCAGCAAGTTCAGTTTTTAGTAGTTTGCAAAGTTCACGTACTTTTTGGTGTGGTTATAAATCGAGCTGTCCTTTGCTGGCCAATGTAATTCCTTATAAAATGAGAGTGGTCAAGTGTAAAACCAATACCTTATGTGGCATAGTAGTTTGAAAATGATCACTTATAATAATATATGATTACTGCATGACCCTCCTGAATGACAACACGCAGAATCTTTGCTTTATTTATTTTATTGCTGGGCCACTTGGAACGGATATTGAGTAAATGACACGATAGCCCACTTGGATGTGTTGAATACAACCTAACTAGAGTGAAGTTTTTGATTATTAAGATGTGTGGGTTTATGGTTGTCAGGTAATAGTGAGAACCAACACACACACACACACACACACACACACACACACACACACACACGCACAAAATATATATATCAATATGGTGGGGAATTGTCATGGTGGGGAATTGTAAGAATTATGGTAAACAGATAGGTTGAGGAAAAACTGGAGAGTGTGAAAGAGCGGTAGGTAGATAAAGGCCACAGTACAGAGATGTGTTGATCGAATGCCTGACATTTCTCTTTATGACTGTTACCAGGTATTTTGTATTCATAAAATTTAATGATAGAGAAAAGATTTCTGGAGGCGACAGTATGCATATATAGAAATTTACTGACGATATGTATAACAAACATATTTTTATACTGTATCAGTAAACAATTTTAATATTATTAAAAAAATAGAGATCAATTGATATTCATAGTAATAATACAACTAGATGAACGCATATTACCAGCACTTGCACCATTGTTTATTAACCCGCCCCGCCCTGTTGATGTATGGGTACGTTGCAACATTTTGCATTTGCCAGTCCCGGTGACGTACTGATACGTGGTGCAATTGCAAGGTCCCTAATTTGCACAATTTTCAATTTTTGCATGTGATTTTTCATACATATACATGGGACATCTTCCTATATTCCTCTTCAAGATGCCAAGCAGGGACAATGCCTTACACTGCATAATCTCCCCCCTCCCCCCCTCATGCCATTGTCTCGGCAATTCACCTGCTATCAGTGACCTGGCCAGTAAAGACATTCAGGGCCAGAGTGATTCCCCAATCGATGACAATGTGGAGGACAAAGTTTACATAGCATTAGAGAAAGAAACAGTCAGAAATAATGATCAGGTAATGTGGCAAAAGAAGATCAGGTATGGTGATGAGTTAGTGAGTGAAACAATGCTTATAATGCCTATATTACTGTTTGAAAACCAATATACTCTCGTACTACATATAAATTCATACTAAGTAAATAAATAAATACCGTTTATGAGTGGTGTGAAATAGTTACCCTCCCATAGAACTTGTTTTCTTTGGTGCCAGCCTGTTAGAAAACCCAGTCAGGTAAGGAGGTACTGGTACCTAGATCGAGTATTTTAAACCTCAGGTGAGCGATTTCTCTATGAATTTTCGATGTTTCTCAACAAAAGCAGAGGTTTTAGCAAAAAAAAAAAAAAAATCGAAAATACCTCGGGATTGGGGGGTGTCAGAGGTGCGAAATAGCTCGGGACATGACGGGGTAAGCCTTACAATCCCCATAAAATATACCATAAAAATAGTGGATAATGAACCATATCATGAAAAACGGTGGCTTTTCCCGTAGCGTCAAATATATTAGAAATGAAATTATATGGACGATGTGTTAATATTCTATTCACGAGCAGATACGACCATAGGGACATATACGAGGAGGCTAGAAGTGGACACGTCACCGTCAATGTCTTGAGGTGAGTGTGCATCCACGGCATGGGCGAGGTCACCAGGATAGAAATGAATTTCACTGCTGAAAAGTGCGATGAAATTTTGCAGGATTTTTCACTCCTCTCAGTCCAGGAGCGGAACTATATGTTTCCTCCCGGCCCTGTAATTTTTGTTCAGGACTCTGCTCCATCCACACGGATGGAGCAGAGGAATGGTTTAGAGGTCGAGAGAACCTGCAGCTGCACGACTGGTCCAGCAAGGGAGCAGACGTGAACTCCATCAAAATGTATGAGGGAATATGGTTAACTGTGGGGAGCCTGAGAGGGAACGAACACAAGATGAACTACTGGCCCACATCCATGCCTAGTGGGAACAGTTCAGAAGCCAGCAACAGCTCATATGGAACCATGTCGCCTCTATGCCATATTCCAGGAGGTGATCGAGAAGGAGGGTGGGTTGACTTCCTACTAGTGAATGAGTTCCATACAAATCCTTTTTTTTTTTTTCCACTAATTTAATGGATATTTTTCCATGCAGTAGAACAATCTAACAGTAACTTTAATAACTTACGATAACTTATCTGACAATATAACAAACGACACTATCTTATATATTTTGCTCACTGACATGATTTTTATTACAGGGCATGTATACAGGAATTAGTGACGTTTATGTGCATTTCCTAACGCAACTTTCCTGTTACAATAGCAGGTATTTTTCATTAAAATATGATTGATTGGCACAATGGCAACTCTCTAGACATTTTGCCAACTCGCTTGACATCTTGCTACCTGTTGACATGCCTACGCTGTATAAATCTTCACGTTTCAGCCAGCTGAGGCAGTTCTTTGTGAAATGGCCATCATAATGAATCACAACATTCATCATCATTGCAACTTAACATTTACTCCAGATAAACGCATCCATCATCAATGCACTGGACATTCACAGGTTTTCTACTTCACTCAAAATACATCAGTTTTTATAATTTGACATATCTCCAACACATGCGGTAAATCAACATCTGGTTTATATATATCATCTGATTACTGTTCAGTACTAACACCTTCAATGTCCACCTTATCAACTAAACACCACTATACTATTCTCAACCACACACATAAATACTTTCAACCATTACCTAAGATTATTTTATATATGGATACACATATGAAGTTAACTTCACATAAATTTGAAACCATGCAATTGATCAATCAAACAATGCAACCGTGGAAAGAATAGAAAAGGATTGTTTTCAATCCATATTGTGTTTATAGCCCAGCTTCATCATCATCATCTTGACCTTCTTTCCCACTTTAGGGCAGGGTGAGGAGTAGCAATGACCAGACAGCCCAAATTTGCCCAGTCCAATGTGTCATGCTTCCATTCACTCATCATTCAAGCCCCCAGAATCCTGGCTCTATCACATACACCAAAAACACAAACGTATCTGATAGAGTCCAGTTATCCTAGAAATTTTCTCTGTCATAGTTGCTGTTGGCTATGCACAGAATGCAAGCTAGGATTAAAAACTTGGAATCAGTATTCAAAGGCAAAGCCTTACAAATGAGAAAAATTCTGTAAATATTGTTCATATTATGAAAATGTTTAATATAAAATAACAAAATATGGGGTTACATAATGTATAGTATTAATCCAAATATAAAGTACACAACATAATTATGCATGTGCAAGTATTCAGATTATATGTTACCATATTACTATGTCCCATTTAAACGGATAGCAAGTACATATGTTCATTTTTTTTTCTTTTTTATACAAGTGACTGCTGTAGACTTACCATTGTAATATTTATTATATTGCTATTGTATAAATCTGTCTACCTATAGAAATATATATATATATATCTCCCATTGGATCCCAGAGCTGCTGGGTGAGTCACTGCACTGGGAGGGTACTAGGCATACCGCCCTCCGCCTATTGGTTCATAGTCACAAAGCTCATAGGTCCCTACCTGGGGGTTCCCTACTTTATCAAGATTTGAAATTCCCAGTTCTGTCTAATACTGTGGACACTGGGCTCCAATAGGTTAAAGAAGCTGATAGATTTGCCAGTCTTTAACCCATTGGATCCCGGAGCTGCTGGGCGAGGCACTGCACTGGGAGGGTACTAAGTGTACCGCCCTCTGCCTATCTGCTCATAGTTGTGAAGCTCATAGGGCACTACCTGGGGGTTCCCTACTTTATGAAGATTTGAAAAATCCCAGTTCTGTCCAATACTGTGGACACTGGGCTCCAATGGGTTAAAGAAGCTTATAGATTTGCCAGTATATATATATATATATATATATATATATATATATATATATATATATATATATATATATATATATATATTTATATATATATATATATATATATAGCCTCAGTGGTACAGTGTGCATTTTCGTACATGGAAGAACAAGGGTTCGCGCCCCAACAGGGTAATAAACTTTGGGAGAATTCTTCCTGCCATGTACTGCTTTGGCGGACATAAGGGTTGCTGTGGTTGAACCAGTCTTGCATACTACAAAGTATGCTTGTACCCAGTCGGCTTGCATAGGCCGATTACACTTGGTTCACAGACTATAAACACATCTAAAGCCAGTCCAACACTACAGTTACACTTACAAGCACTTTTCACCCTACATACTATACAATCTCTATCAGACAACCTAAGCCACTTGGCAGAGATACATTGGCTGTATCATCCCAACTTCGGTCGGAATAGGCCGGTCCTGCAGTGGACACTCAAACGGCTGATAAGATGAGATGATGATATATATATATAGGATGATTCATAAGTCAGTGAAACATTTTTGAATTTCACCGCATATATACTACACAACGGATATTGTTATTTCATACGCTGATTGAATGAGAAACTTGGAGAGTTTTTTTGAAAATCTGCCCATGTGCATGGTTATCGTGGTTGCCGCTAGGAGGCAGTAGTAGGAAATATGGCGCTAAGTAAATGTGAGAGATCATTTTGCGTGTTGGAATACACAAGGACCTCATCCATTGTGACTGTGCAGTGACGATTTCAAGCAGAGTTTCAGAAGGAGCCACCTGTGTACAGCAGTATCAAGAAGTGGTTTGAGAAATTCTGGGATGAAGGCTGTCTGTGCAGCGCTCCATGGCTGGGACGTCCTGGGCCAAGTAAGGCAACTGTGGATCATGTTAGGCAAGCCTATGAGCGCAGCCCCCACAAGTCCACTACATGTGCGAATGCAGAAGTTGGCGTCTCTCAATCAACAGTGTGGCGAATTCTCCATGAGTGACTGAAAGTTAAACCGTACTAGCTTCAGCTACATCAGGCTCTCAGTGTTAACCCGCCCCGTCCCGACCACTTTTTCACCACTGGTACCCCCCAATCCCGACCATTTTTGGACCCAAATTTTTTTTGCTAAAACTTTCGCTTTTGGTCAGAAACAATGGTCAATCATGAAGAAAGTATTCACCGGGGTCCATAAGTTGCCTAAACAGGTATACCTTCGTCACACCTGGTACCGTGTTCTCTGTAGGTGGTCTGAGTCTCTCACGTTTTCTATGGTATTATAAGTCTGGGAAACCAATGAAAGTAAGTAGATATGTATTTATTACAAACATAAAAACATGTGATACAAGAGTAAATTGGATTTTATACAAAAATAGAGGTGAAATAAGCATTGTACCATCGGGCGAACTGAGCGAAATCGGCCAAACTGTTCATGATGAATCACTAACATTGCTGAATCATGATACATATCATTTTTTCTACTTACATAATACATCTCCAATAACATTATACCATTTTCCATTTTATTGAACTGTTTTTACGTATTCACAGGCTTTTCAATAACATTTAGCATAATGTTAGCGCTTATTTACGTAGTGAGTGAACTCGCTGTGACTGTTGTTTCAACTTGTATTGTGTTTTTTCAACTTACATAATACTTTCCTAATAACATTATACACTTTTCCACTTTAGAGAACTGTTTTGAGATAGTTTCAGGCCTTACGTAATTATTTAGCGTAATAATAGCGCATAATAACACAGAGGGTGAAGTCGCTATGAGTATTATTTCAACTTACAACCTATTTTTGTACTTATATAATACTTCTCCACTAACATTACACATGTTTCCACTTGATATAATTGCTATCACATAATAGGAGACCTTACTATTCTACTGGGCGTCATATTATCGCATATTTACACAGTGAGTGTTATCGGGATATCGTTTGTTTCATCTGACACTAGTATTCAACTTATAAATTATTTTCCTACTAACATTACACCCTTTTCCACTTTATATCATTCCTATCACATACTTACAGACCAGAATGTTCTACTGAGTGAAATATTTTCGCAGATTTACACAGTGGGTGTACTCGTGACATCATTTGTTACAACTTACACTATTTTTCAACTTATACGTTACTTTCCTGCTAACATTACACCCGTTTCCACTTTATATTCTTGCTATCACATATTTACTGACCAGAGTGTTATACTAAGCGTCATATTTTCGCAGATTTACACAGTGGGTGTAGTTTTGATATCACTTCTTTCAACTTACACTATTTCTCAACTTATACATTACTTTCCTGCAAACATTACACCGGTTTCAACTTTATATAAGACTTAGAAAATACTGACTGGCCTTACCATTATCCTGAGCGTCATATCGCCATCCCACAGTTTCAGTAGTGTAGGAAGTTATGGTACTCTATGAAACATGGCTGAAGGCACGACGCAACATTGGTGGTGGTGGGGAAGGTTGGGGAGGTGGAGAGCGGCGCCTTTCATCACCCGCACTTCTCTTCCCTCCCCCGTTTCCTTTACCCTTTCCCTTCCCCTTCCTTCCTTTCCCCACATCCCGGGGCTGTGGGGAGGAAGTTTGGGAATATTGTGTGGCGAAACGCTTGCTGGGGAGTGGCTCCACCTCCTCTCCCCTAGGCCTACGTGCACCACGTGCTCATGCTGCCTCCCTCACACCACTTTTCCTTTCACCCCGCACTCCCACCACACCACTTTCCCTTTCACCCTGCACTCCCACCACACAACTTTCCCTTTCACCCCGCACTCCCACCACACCACTTTCGCCTTCCCCAGACAAAACACTAGGACCATACCTTATTTGCCTTCTCGCCCCACCTTCTGCTCCTCGGGGTGAGATTTTTTCCTTCCCCAACCACGAGGTAACATCACGTCCTAAGCTGCCGTCCTCGTCCTCGTCCTCGTCCTCGTCCTCATCAGAATCTTTCTCTAGGGGATGGAGAGAGGTCCGTGCAGGTGGTTTGGGTGCAGGCTGGCTTTCCCTTGCTTTTCGGTATGTCACATACCGCTTTTTCCGGGGCGAAGGGACCTCCTCATCACTGCTTGTTATTTCTTCCTCTGGGTGGACGTAATCTCGATCCACCACATCATCATCAAGTGGAGAATCACTGTCTCCAGTGAAGGCCTCCAGGGCAGATGCTATTTCGTCGTCTGAGAGACCTTTCCGCGCCAGGTCTGACCTGGGTCACTGCTAACAGGTGAGTGACCGAGACAAAGGCCAGCGCGGGTCACACGGGGTCTGGGACGCTGCCCACCTGGCAGTAGGTAGGGGAGGCTTGGGTAGGTGGGCGAATCAAAAATCTCGCGCGAATTTTGAAAATTGTGGAAATTATGAACCTTGCAATTGCAGGACGTTGAAGTACGTCAATGGGATTGGCAGTGACAAAACGTGAGGATGTGGAAGTACGTCGATGGGACGCCGCTGGTTAATGACAAAGAAATGTGTCTTAATTTCTGCATCAAAATTCAGGAGAGGTTTGAAGTTGCTGGTTTAACAGAGTCACTCAACTTTAGTGACGAAGCAACGTTTCATTTGTGCTGGAAGGTGAATCGGCACAATATGCAAATCTGGGGGACCAAAAGTCCCCACGAAATCATTGAGCATGTGCGAGACTCACCTAAGGTGAATGTTTTTTGCGTAGTTTCGAAGGTGAAGGTGTATGGACCAATTTTCTTCACGGAGCCCACCGTCACCAGTATAATGTACCTGGACATGTTGGAAAAATGGCTGATGCCACAGCATACTGAAGACAGTAATGATTACATCTTTCAGCAAGTTGGCTGTCCGGCTCATTAGCACAATCAAGTGCGAAGGTACCTCAATGAAAATTTGCCATAATGTTGGATAGGACACCAGTTCAGGAAGATGATGCGTTAATGCGGTGGCCACCCCCATCCTCGGATTTAACCCCATGCGACTTTTTCCTCTGGGGATTTGTGAAGGATACTGTTCTTGTGCCCCCACTCCCCGCTGATCTCCAGGAACTTCGCAGCCATATCACTGCAGCTATGGCACTAGTCGATCGTGATATGCTGACATGCGTATAGAACGAAATGGATTATTGGCTAGATATCTGCCGCATCAGCAAAGGTGGACACATTGAGCATTTGTAAGATATGTAAAAAAACTTGGAGACTTTACCCACATTTCCGTGTAATAAAATGTGCTATCTGTTGCGTCGTTTATTAGTGGTGAATTTTTAAAAAGTTTCACGGACTTATGAATCACCGTGTATATATATATATATACAAACACAGTTATGTTATATGCTACAAGTTTGTTACTATAATGTTACTCTGTTCCTACAATTATGTTACTCCATTCAGTTTTACAGTATTATAAAAAATATCATGTATTTACAAGAAGATAAATCTCTATGTAACATTTTTCTATATACTCTGTAAATTGTAATGGAAAGTTAGCCCGTACGTACGACAGTTTGGCGTAACCGAGCGATAAATAGGTATTAATAAGTCATGTCACAATATGTGATAGTTATAGGCGTGTAATAGTTACAGGCATTAATATATCATACCACAAAATGTACCACTGGCACAATATGTAATGTCTGATGATCAGGTGGAGACGAATACATCCTCTAACCAGAATGCAAACACATAATGCATGGCAAACACATACCAGATGATCACATGGGGGAACTGACAAAAGCCAGTTAACTCACATGAATGGAAATGTACAACACACACACACACACACACACACACACACACACACACACACACACACACACACACACACACACACACACACACACACAAAGCACATTGACAAGATTGAAAAAGTTCAAAGGGCCGCTACAAGATGGATACCAAGCTTAAGGGACCTAAGCTACGAAGAAAGACTAAATAAACTGAATCTACCAACACTACAGGAGAGAAGGAAAAGAGGTGACATGATAATGCTATATAAATGCATATCAGGAAAGGAGAAAATAGACATAAATGATTACTTAACATATGGAGAAGCATCAGCAAGAGGACACTGCAAAAAATTGCATAAGAAGAGAGGTGATAAAGATGTAAGGAAATTCAGTTTCCCAAACAGAGGAATTGATCAATGGAATGCACTACCGAATGAAATAGTGTGTGCCAAAACAATTCACAAATTTAAGGATATGTACGATAAATATGGTTTAAGACACGGAACAGTACGAGCTTGACTCATTCCTGTAAAGATACAATTAGGTAAGAACAATTAGGTAAGGTAAGAACACGTCAACCAGCCAGTAATGTATCCCGAGAAATTGGAGGTGAGAGTTAGAGAGCCAGAGAAAACCAGAGATGGCAGAAGGGGATTGGAGAGATGAGAGAAGCAAGCATAAGAGATAGGATAGAGTAGGAGGTTCGCCGTCACGCTGACAATTCTTGGGTCACGTCAGTTTTTTCATCACATGAGAGATATAAATGTTTCACAATAAAACCCCATAACTACAGGGAGACTCTATGTCACCTTCACTTATGATACAAATCTCCACGCTATCCATCGTCTCACGCCTTTATATAGGAAGCAACCCACATTACTGGTGACAGGTGCCACTCCTCAGTTAAAATCCCAACTCCTACGTGTGGCAGCAGCAGTATACTAGATACTCTACAATACCTGATGCTGGTAGCAACGATCCTCCACATCATCCACATTAACAACACTGATGGCACCTCCCTATCTACCTACCTCCCTATCTACCCTATTAACATGTGTGTGTGTGTGTGTGTGTGTGTGTGTGTGTGTGATATGGTATGGTATGGTATGGTATGGTGTGGTGTGGTGTAGTGTGCTGTGGTACGGGATATATGTGCTGTAGTGTGTGTGTGTGTGTTGTAGCTATTGTGAAGTGGTGTGGCACTGTGTGACGTAGAGTGAGTGTGGGCTGCAGAAATGGGAAGAGGTGATGTCGTGTGTAGTGTTGTGTTGGGTGTGTGTGTGTGTGTTTTCTTACCTAGTTGTTCATAGCCAATTGTATCTTTACAGAAATGAGTCAAGTTCGTAGTGTCTCGTGCATTAAACCATTTTTATTATAAATATCTTTATATTTATGGACCATTTTGGCACACACTATTCCATTCGGTAGTGTATTCCACTGTTCAATTACCTATTTGGGAAACTGAATTTCCTTACGTCTCTATCAACTCTCTTTTTATGCAGTTTTTTCCAGTGTCCTCTTGCCGATGCTTCCCCTGTGATGCATTTTTGTAGCATAATCATGTCTCCTATTTTCCTTCTATCTTGTACTGTTGGTAGGTTCAGTTTTTCTATCCTTTCTTCATAGCTTAGTTCCCTTAAGCTTGGTATCCATTGTGTAACTGCCCTTTGTACTTTCTCAATCTTATCTATGTGTTTTTTGATATGTGGATTCCAAACTAATGATATATACTCCAGGGTTGGCCTGATGAGTGATGTTATTATCTTTCTCAGCATGTCTTCATTTATATATGTGAATGATATTTTCATATTAGCAATTGAATGGTATTTTCATATCAACAAGCAGTATATACATATTCCTTACCTTTTCATTGATGTGGTCAACCGGAAATAGTCTGTTATTGATAATC
Source organism: Coenobita brevimanus (assembly GCF_032717465.1). Taxonomy (NCBI): domain Eukaryota; kingdom Metazoa; phylum Arthropoda; class Malacostraca; order Decapoda; family Coenobitidae; genus Coenobita; species Coenobita brevimanus. The sequence goes on from NC_136997.1 coordinate 14,868,124, forward strand.
AGTCTTAGGTCCTTCCCTTTTTTATATGCATAGGGTTGAACTCCCTAGCTTATAATCCCAGTTTGGTCTTTTTCCACTTTTATCACTCTTAATTACATAGCATTTGTCCACATCGAATTCCAGTTGTCATCTTTTGCACCAATCATGGAGCTTGTTTAATTCTTCTTGTAGCTCTCTGCAAGAGTCTGTGTTTGTAATTCTCCTTTGTACCTTTGTATCATCAGGAAACGTATTTAGATAGCATCCATTTCCAGTGTTGCTATCAAAGTCATTTACATATACTAAAAACACAATTGATGCCAGCACTGAGCTATGTGGAACTCCGCTGGTCACTTCTCTCCATGATGAGTAATTTTCCCTTATTACTGTTCTCATTTCCCTTTTTCTGAGAACGTCTTGCATCCAACAGTACGGATTACCGTGTATTATTCCTTGATGGTACAGTTTCCATAAAAGTCTTTGGTGTTGTACTCTGTTGAATGCTTTCTTCAAATCTAAGTAGATATTATTTACCCATCCTTCTTTTTTCTTTAGTGTTTCTGCAAGTCCAACATAATAAATTGATAAATTTGTAACACAAGGTTTTCTCTTTCTAAAACCGAATTGTCATCCTGTTAACACATTGTATTTTTCCAGATGGTTGGGCCAAATTTTTTTCTTGGCTTTTTTAGTGTCTTACAACATTGATGAGGGATACTAGTCTGTAGTTAAGTGAATTCTCTCCATTTCCTTTCTTGAATAAGGGAACAATGTTTGCTTTCTTTCAAATATCAAGTAGTTTACCTAGAATTAAGGATTCCATGAATATTAAATATATTGGTGTGCTTAACTTCTCTGCACGTTCATGTAGCACCCAGCCTGAAATTTCGTCAGGACCATATGCTTTACCTTTGTCTAATTTGCATAACTCTTCCTGTACTTCTTGTTCCGATATTTGAATATCTGGTAATATGTGTGAGCATGCATTTTCCTTATCATTTCTCTCAAAATTACTTTCTTCTGTAAAAACTGATTGGAATTTTTTGTTAAGTACTGCGCAGATATCTTTTTTCTTGGATATAGATTACCTCCTCATCCATGATGGATTGTATTTTATGTTTAACTTTGGTTTTGCTTCGGATATAACTGTAAAAAGGCTTTGGTTGATCTCTACTTTTATTTATGATGTCTTCCTCAAACTGTCTTTGAGCTTCTCTTCTTATGCTTGTATAATCAATTTTTGCCTGTTTATAGTAGTCATTTGGCCTTTCAGTAATGTGTCTTCCGTATGTATTCCACAGCAAGTCTCTTTTCTCTTTTGAAATTTTACATTTTATACTATCTCATTTATCTGTCCATATTTCTTTTCTTTGTGTTGAGAGATGTAATTTTGGACTCCTGTTTCATATAAATTCAAAAAAATTTCTATATATATCTTGTCCTCTAAGCTCTTTTTCACAGTTAATTTCCATAAAGACCTTCATTAGGTCATGACAGTTGCCCTCTTCTGTAGTTTAGGCTCTTTATGTAACTTTCATTATTGCTAACTATATCATATGCAATCCTTTGTGTGTGTGTGTGTGTGTGTGTGTGTGTGTGTGTGTGTGTGTGTGTGTGTAGTTTTTTTGTGTGGTGTTTCGTGCATTTGGTGTGTAGTGTGCTTGGAGTTGGGTGTATATTGTCATGGATGTGTGGTGTATCATGTGTTTGGTGTGTGGTGTACGGTGCTTAATGTATCTGGTGTGTGGTGTTTAGTGTATTTAGTGTTTGGTGTGTAGCCTATTTGGTGTGTGGTGTGCATTGGACATGGTGTGTGGTGTGCAGTGTATTTGGTGTGTGGTGTGCAATATATATGGTGTGTGGTGTGCACTGTATTTTGTGTGATATGTTTAGTGTATATATTTCATGTGTGGTATAGAGTGTACTTGGTGAGTGGTTTGCAGTGAATTTATTGTGTGATGTTTAGTGTGTTTGGTGTTTAGTGTGCAGTGTACTTGGTGTGTAATGTGCAGTGTATTTGGTGTGTTGTGTTTAGTGTATCTGGTGAGTGGTGCTTGGTGAATATGGTGTGTGGTGTGCAACGTAGTTGGTGAGTGGTGTGCAGTGTATTTGGTGTGTGATGTGCAGTGCATTTGGTGTGTCATGTGCAGTGTATTTGGTGTGTGATGAGCAGTGTATTTGGTGTGTGATGTGCAATGTATTTGGTGTGTGATGTGCAGTGTATTTGGTGTGTGATGTGCAGTGTATTTGGTGTGTGATTGCAGTGTATTTGGTGTGTGACGTGCAGTGTATTTGGTGTGTGATGTGCAGTGTATTTGGTGTGTGATGCGCAGTGTATTTGGTGTGTGATGTGCAGTGTATTTGGTGTGTGACGTGCAGTGTATTTAGTGTGTGATGTGCAGTGTATTTGGTGTGTGGTGTCCAGAGTATTTGGTGTGTGGTGTCCAGTGTATTTGGTATGTGATGCGCAGTGTATTTGGTGTGTGATGCGGAGTGTATTTGGTGTGTGATGCGCAGTGTATTTGGTGTGTGATGTGCAGTGTATTTGGTGTGTGATGTGCAGTGTATTTGGTGTGTGATGTGCAGTGTATTTGGTGTGTGGTGTGCAGTGTCTTTGGTGAGTGGTGTGCAGTGTATTTGGTGTGTGGTGTGCAGTGTATTAGGTATGTAGTGTGCAGCGTATTTGGTGTTTAATGTATTTGGTGTATTGTGTTTTGTGTATCTGGTGTGTGATGTGCAGCGAATCTGGTGTACGGTGTTTAATGTAATTGGTGTGTGGTGTGCAGTGTGTTTGGTTTGTGGTGTGCAGTGTGTGGTGTGTAGTGTGTTTAGTGTGGTGTGCAGTGTTTGGTGTGTGGTGTGCAGTGTTTGGTGTGCGGTGTGCAGTGGATGGTGAGTGGTGTGCAGTGTTTGGTGTGTGGTGTGCAGTGTTTGGTGTGTGGTGTGCAGTGTTTGGTGTGTGGTGTGCAGTGTTTGGTGTGCAGTGTGTTTGGTCTGTGGTGTGTACAGTAGTGTGTTTAATGCGTTTGGAGTAAGGTGTGAAGTGTATTTGGTGTGTGGCGTTTACTGAGTTTGGTGTGTGGTGTGAAGTGTTTGGTGTGTGGTGTTTAGTGGTTTTGGTGTGTTCTGTGCAGTGTGTTTCGTGTGTACTGTCTTTGATATTTAGTTCATTGGGTGCTTATTGTGTTTGGTGTTTAGCGCGTTTGGTGTGCAGTGTGCAAAGTGCTTGGTGAATGGTGCGTAGTGTGTTTGGTATGTGGTGTGCAGTGTGTTTGGTGTGTAGTGTTTAGTTTGTGGCAAATAGTGTTTAGTTTCTTGTGTGTACTGAGCAGTGCGTGTTGTGTGGTGTGTGTGTGTGTGTGTGTGTGTGTGTGTGTGTGTGTGTGTGTGTGTGTGTGTGTGTTCTTACCTATTTGTCTTACCTAACTGTATCTTTACAGGAATAAGTCAAGCTCATTCTGTCCCATGTTTTAAACCATTTTTATCATAATTATATATTCTCCCTACGTGTCAAGTGGGGTTGGTGGAGGATTGGTGCCCCTCCCTGTAAAACAATTAACTCTAAGCCCTTGGCCACCCTTTTGGGATACATGGCGTCTGGCAATGAATGAATGAATGATATATCCTTCAATAGTTTTTTGGCACACACTATTTCATTCGGTTGTGCATTTCAGTGATCAATTGCTTTATTTGGAAAACTGAGTTTCCTTACGTCTTTATCTCCTCTCGTCTTTTGTGATTTTTGCCGTGTCCTCTTGCTGATGCTTCCCCATAGGATATATACGGTACTCATTTATGTCTATTTTCTCTTTCCCCGAGATGCATTTATATATAATAATCATGTCTTCTCTTTTTCTTCTGTCCTGCAGCGTTAGTAGATTAAAATTTTCTAGTCTCTTCGTATCTTAGATCCCTTATGCTTGGTAATCATCTCGTAGCTGCCCTTTGTACTTTTTCCATCTTATCTATGTGTTCTTTGAGACGAGGATTCCAGACTACTGATACATACTCCAGGGTTGGTCTGAAGAATTATGTTATTTGTTTCTCAGCATGTCTTCATTTATGTATGTGAATGCTATTCACCAAGCAGTGTATGTACCTTCTCACTGATGTGGTCAGCCGGAGATAGCCTGTTAATGATAATCACTCATAGATTCTTCCTTTCTGATATGTTTAGGATTGAATTTTCCAACTTACAATCCCAGTGGTCTTTTTTCACTTTCACCAAACTTAAATACATGACAATTGTCCTCATTAATTTTCATTTGCCATTTATTGCTCCAGTCACGAAGTTAATTTAATTCTTCTAGTAGCTCTGCAAGAATTTGTGTTAGTAATTCTCCTTTGTATTTTTGGATCATCAGCAAACACATTTCGATAACTTCCATTTCCAGTGTTACTGTCTATGTGTTTCATATATACTAAAAACATAACTGGTGCCAGCAAAGAGCCCTGTGGAAATACGCTAGTCACTTCCTTCCATGATGAATAATATCCCCTTAGGGTTTTTCTCATTCCCTTTTTCTGAGAAAATCCTGCATCCAACAGTACAGGTTGCCTTGGATTCCTTCTTGAAGGTACAGTTTCCATAAAAGTGGTGCAGTACTCCGTCAAATGCTTTCTTGAAATCTAAGTAGATCCTGTCAACCCGTCCTTCTCTTTTCTGCAATGTTTCTGTAACTCTATCATAGTAGCTTAATAGATTAGTAACACATGATTTTCCATTTCTAAAACCGAACTGCCATTCTGTTATTGTACTGTGTTCTTCAAGATGGTTTACCCAAACTTTTCTTATCATCTTTTCTAGTATTTTACTTACAACACTGGTCAGTGATTGTGGTTGGTGGTTGAGTGGATTCTGTCTATTCCCTTTCTTCAATAGGGGAAAAATGTTTGCTTTCTTCTAAATATCAGGTAGTTTACTTTGACCTAAGGATTTATTGAACATGAACCCTTAAATGGCGGGCTACTTTCCAACGTTACATCCGTGTAGGGCGGGATTTTTAGAGAAAATTCAGTGTTATTAAATCAGGTAAAACACTCAGAAACGGATCAGAATAGCAGAAAAAAACAAAGAATTTGATGGTACTTCAAATTACCCACAGGCTGAGTGGCAGTGCGAGGTGAGTGAGAGGGGTGGTGGTGATGCATGAAGGTCACTATTAGTGGCACGTGACTGAAAGCAGGCAGGTAGAGAGTCTTGTTTTCTGCTGTTAGTACAAGCAGACTAAAATATATTATTTTTTACATTATGTACATTCTTCTGTATCCTCATGGTGCACTTTGAACACTACACACACTGTTATTGTAAAAATTTTTATCTTACGTTTCTACAGTTTTAATTTTATGTAAATATTATGTACAGTTGTTCATATTACCACAACTGTTCACACTAATGTGTTCAGTGTGTGGTATTCCTCCAAGCAATAGATGCACAAACCCACATCACACTCCTGGTATATATAATAAGCCTGTTGAATAGAAATGTATTCTGGAACGACGACAGCCTTCTCATTAATGGAGTTTCTGGAACATTGCTTGCCTTTTGGGGGTTAATTATAATGGTCTGCTTAACCCTTCTGCACACTCATGTAGCATCTAACATGAAATTTCGTCAGGACCATTTGCTTTTCCTTTGTCTAATTTACTTAAGAGTTCCTATACATCTTTTTCTGATATTTGTATTTTTTTTTTTTTTTATGCGAGGAAGATGGAACCACAGGCTGAGCCCTCATTAACAGTTCCTTCCAAGAAAATAGACAAAAACAATACAAAAGTGAGCCAAATTCAAGATCCGTTCATTTCGAGATGCCTGGACACACTGCATTTGAAAGACTGAAGATCATAGGAAGTAGGATATACAGACAGAGGGAGACAGTTCCAGAGTTGACCCGTTGCATACATGAAGGACTGGGAGTAAAAGTTAACTCTTGCATTAGAAAGTTGGACAGAAATGGGATGAGAGTTTGTTGTTAGATGGGTGCTCCACACTCGTCGTAGAGGTGGAGGGATGCAAGCAGACAGTTCAGAGAGCAGTGACCATTGAAGTAGCAATAGAAAAGAGATAAAGATGCAACAGTGCGGAGGAGAGACAGAGGTTGAAGGAAGCCAGTAAGAGGATAAGAGTTGATGAGACAAAATGCCTTTGATTCCATTTGACTCCACCCAACTGAGAAGAGCTGTATGTGGGGAGCCTCCCCACACATGGGAGTTGTACTCCAAACACGGGCTAATAAATTCCGTGTATAGAGTCAACAACTGTGCAGGGGTAAAGAAGGCACGGAGTCAGCCTAGCACACCCAGTCTCTTGGAAGCAGATTTTACAAGAGATGCAATATACCTGGTAATATGTGGGCATGCATGTTCAGTACAATCTCTCTCAAAATTATCTGAAAAAAAAAAAAAAAACTGATTGAATATTTTTATTTAGAGCTTCACAAACATCTTTCTCTTCCGGATAGATGATCCCCTCATCCGTAATGGACTGTATTTATCATTAACTTTGGTTTTGCTCAGAATGTAGCTTTCAAATAACGTAGGTTGATCATTACTTTTATTTGTAATGTGTTCCTCAAACCGTCTTTGTGCTTCTTTCCTTATCGTTCCATAATCATTTCTTGTCTGTTTATAGTTGTTATAAGCCCTCTCGCCCTTGTGTCTTCTGTACCTGTTCCACAGCAAATCTTTCTTTTTTTTTATTTTTTTATTTTTTACATTCTAAATTCTACAATATTTTTTATTTTCATTTCTGTTTCGTTTGTGCTGAGGGATGTAATTTTTGACTCTTTTTTCATTAAATTCACTGATCTTTGAATATATAATATTTAAATCTTGTCCTCTAAGCTCCTTTTCCCAATCTGTTTCTAAAAAATACTTTAGATCATGGTAGTTGCCCTTTTTGTAATTTAATCCTTTTCTTGTAATTCTCACTACTGTTAACTATGCCATATGCAATCCTGAAGTTGCAATTTAATACTGCATGGTCGCCTTGGTCGAATGGAGGTAATACATTATCCTGTCAGCATCATTTTCTTGCCTAGTATTTATAAGATCTAGTACTGATGGACCATCAAGTCCTCTTTTTCTGGTGTTTTCCTTTACATGTTGTGCTTGGAAATACTCCTGCACAAGATCAAGGAGCTTTAAATCCCAATAGTTTTCATGACTTCTTACATCTAGAGTATTCCAATTTATAATTGTACTGAAATCTCCAGTTAATATAAGTCTTTCATGTTTCCCTTCTATTTTGTGTAGTAATACTCTTAAACTCTCAATTGTACTTTCTACTAGGTGTTCATATTTGCCTCTTTCCCAAGTGTTTGTTTTGGGTGGCATGTATACATTTGAAACAATTACTTTCCATTCAGATTTGTTAAACTCGCTTGAGTCAGTTCTATTTGTGAGGTATTTCCAGTTCTATTTCTTTGACTTGTAGATTTTTCTTTGTTACTATTCCTTCTCCTTTTTTTAAATTTCTGTTTCTTCTCCATATATTGTATTCCTCTAATTTTAGGGTATCGTTTGATATCTTTGAGGTTAGTTTTGTTTCAGTTAGGCAGATAATATGAGGTTTCTTTTCTTTTGTATCGTCTTTCATCTCTAATATTTAAGACACCATTCCATCTACATCTGAGTACAACTTAATCATCTTGTTTCCGTACTTGCTATAGAATGAGTCTACTACCTTCCTTCTTTTTATTCCTTGTTGGTTATGTACCCCTTTCGTACCTGCAATCAATTTTTTTTTTTTTTTAATTACTCTTCTTCTGATCTTTCCTCGTTCTTTGTTTTTGCTTCCTCCCTCTTCTCCTTTAGTGTTTCCAATTCCTTTTTAGGTAGGAATTTTTTTATCCATCCTTTTTTAAATACCTCTTTTTCCTAGAGTTTTTTGTTCATTTTTTAGTATTTCCTACACAGTGTTCACACTCTGGATGGTTCCTTTCAGAGGCCTTGACCTATTTCTCTCATATTTTCCTAGCTTTATGTGTGTTCCACTGTCTTTATCACAGATATCCTCTGATACTATTAACCATCTCCCTTTTCTCTCTCGAGATTTTGTATCTTTTTTCTTCTTCATCTATACAAGTGATTACCATAGATTTGTTGATATCTGCTGAATCTTTGACCAGTTCTGGATTGTTTCTAATGATTTTCACTTCCTTTATAATACTTTTTTCTTCAAATTTTGTTTCTAAATCTTTCTTTAGTTTCACCATTTCCACATACATAGTTTGTACTTCATCTTTGTAATTTCTCATCATTTCTCTCACCTGGGTTATCTTCTCTTCAGCATCACTGCTTTGGTTGTCAGACTGCTTGCATGCCTAACTGTCTCTGTATCATTTCCGAACTCCCCCAGAATGCTCTCATGGTTGACAACTGTACTCGCCATTTCACTAGTCTTCCTTTTAAGCAAAACTACCTCAACTGACAGCTCATCTATTGGTGTGTATTTTTTATTTAAATCCTTAACTATTCTTTCATTTTCTTCCTTTTTCACGCGTAATTCTTTTTTAATTTCATTCATTTCGCTTTGAAAAGTTTTCTCCAGTTTATTCGCTTTCTTTACTAATTTATTATACGTTTCCGTTTCAACCAGTTCAGGGTAGAAATCATCACTCTGTTTTTTTACTTTTATCCCTTCTCGTAGCTGCTTCCATATGTACTTTACCAAAGATGGTTCTCGTAGCTGCTTCCATATGTACTTTACCAAAGATGGTTCTCGTAGCTGCTTCCATATGCACTTTACCAAAGATGGTTCTCGTAGCTGCTTCCATATGCACTTTACCAAAGATGGTTCTCGTAGCTGCTTCCATATGCACTTTACCAAAGATGGTTCTCGTAGCTGCTTCCATATGCACTTTACCAAAGATGGTTCTCGTAGCTGCTTCCATATGCACTTTACCAAAGATGGTTCTCGTAGCTGCTTCCATATGCACTTTACCAAAGATGGTTCTCGTAGCTGCTTCCATATGCACTTTACCAAAGATGGTTCTCGTAGCTGCTTCCATATGCACTTTACCAAAGATGGTGTTCATTTTGCGGTAATTCTCCCATAGAAAGATAACTTTTACTCCAAGTTTCAATCTCCCTGCTACCCGCTTGGTGAAAGACGACACCCGGCTGATGATGCTTTGTATCAGCGGATTCTTTCTCTAACTGGATGTGTTCTGTTATTTGGACAACACTTTTGCTTATACTTGCTCTACTATATTAGAACGTCACGTAATTTAACCTCTTACAGAGTTTGATGTAAAGAAACATTTAATTGTGGCCAGTTACAGCCAAAGATGGCCAGGTGTGTGTGTGTGTGTGTGTGTGTGTGTGTGTGTGTGTGTGTTGAAGTGTAATGTGACGAGTGTTTGGGGGAGGCAAAGTCGGTCGTTTAGTATGCTGTTGTGCCTTGTGTGAATACTATCGAGTGTATGTTATAATGTGGTATGTTTGCTGTGATGAATTTTATTGAATGGGCTGTTATGTGGTGTGTGTGTGTGTGTGTGTGTGTGTGTGTGTGTCTTGGTGTATGAGGTGGCGTGTGTATGTTTGTGTGTTCTTACCTAATTGTTCTTAACTAATTGTATCTTAACAGGAATGAGTCAAGCTTATACTGTCCCATTTATTAAATCACTTTTATCATACATATCATTTAATTTATGAATTGTTTTAGCACACACTGTTTCATTCGGTAGTGCATTCCACTGATCAATTGCCCTATTTGGGATGCTGCATTCTCTTACGTCTTTATCATCTCTCTTTTTATGTAGGTTTTTGCAGTGCCCTCCTGCTGATGCTTCCTCATATGTTACATACTCAAGTATGTCTATTTTCTCTTTCCTTGAGACACATTAAATAGCAAAATCATGTCTCCTCTTTTCCTTCTGTCCTGTAGTGTTGGTAGATTAATTTTTTTCTAGTGTTTCTTCCTGGCTTGGACCTCTTAAGCTTGGTACCCATCTTGTACCAGCACTTTGAATTTCTTCAGTCTTATCTGTGTTTCTTGAGATGAGGATTCCAGACTACTGATGCATATTCCTGTGTTGATCTGAGGAAAGATGTTATTATCTTTCTCAGCATGTCTTCATTTATGTATGTGAATGCTACTCTCATGTTAGAAAGTAGTATATACATGTTTCGTAACTTCTCACTGATGAGATAGTCTGTTACTAATAATCACTCCTAGGTCCTTCTCTCTTTCTGATATGTGTAACCTTGAACTTCCTAACTTATAATCCCAATTTGGTCTATTTCCACGTTTCCCAAACTAAATTACATGACACTTATCAATATTAAATTTCATTGGCCATTTATTGCTCCATTCAAGACATTTATTTAATTCTTCTTGCAGCTCTCTACAAGAGTCTGTGTTGGTAATTCTCCTTTGTATTTTTGCATCAGCAGCAAACATATGTCGATAGCTTTCATTTCCAGTGTTAATAGCTATGTCATTTATACACACTAAAAACATAACTGGTGCCAGCACTGAGCTTTGTGGAACCCCACTAGACACTTCCCTCAATGATGAGTAATTACCCCTTATTACTCTTCTTATTTCCATTTTTCTGAGAAATCTTGCATCCAACAGTACAGGTTGCCTTAATGGTAGTTTCCATAAAAGTCTTTGGTGTGGTACTCTGTCAAATTCTTTCTTGAAATCTAGATAGATACTGTCCCCTCATCCTTCTCTTTTCTGTTGTGTTTCTGCAACTCTGTCATAGTAGCTTAACCCCTTAAGACCACAATTATTTCAGGTGGGTCCCCCCAACAACCGCAATTTGGAGATGTTCTGGTGACTTTCACAAAGGGGAAATTGAGTGTGTTCTGGCTAAAGAGGAAGAATTTACACACCTGACAATGCAATCTGGACCCCCGTTGGCCTGATAGTTACCGCACAATCGCGCATCAAAGTAAAAAAGTTTGTAGTAGTTACCCCTCGAAAACAACTTAAAACGTGAAAATCTTTATAACTTCCTATTTTTCTTATTGAAACAGGTCATTTCAAAGTGTTGGTCACACCAACCATGAAAACAGGTGTATGTAGGTGTGGGGAGATTACTAGGCTATGGAGAGTAGGCCTATAGGTACTAGGGTACTAACTGGAAACTCTTGTCACAACTGCAGTACCAACATATCCGTGTTATTTTCCATAAATCATACTCTGTGTATCATAATGTCTCACACTGAAAGGGTGCCGATACTTTTTTTTAAAGAGGGTAAGTGACTCGCTGATCTTATTCCAGGGTGTCAAACTGCTGACAACAGCTGTTTCTGCATCTCCTCACAACAGCTGCTCTGCACTTATATCACAATTTCCAGGGCAGAAATCACATTCAAAACATTACTAATGTAGGCACAATACAATCAAAATGCCTTTTA